>NW_001863111.1:0-887 GCF_000209125.1 Entamoeba dispar SAW760
CTTATCCCTTTATACTATACTATTCTATTCCTCTTATACTATTCTTATCCCTTTATACCTTTATATTCTTATACTTTTATACTTTTATACTTTTATACCTATAACCATTTATACCTTTATACCTTTATACCTTTATACCTTTATACTTTATACTATTTCCTCTTATACCACCTATTCTTATTATAAAAATACGCCCCCCGTGGGGCTCGAACCCACGACCGCGCGGTTAAGAGCCGCGCGCTCTACCGACTGAGCTAGGAAGGCTCACAGATTATTAGTATTCTTGACTTCTAGACTATGACTATATTTATATATATTTTTATATTTATTTAAATTTTATTTTATTATTTATGTTTATTTTATATATGTAATGACTTATTATATTTATTCCTTTTTATTTCTATATTTCTTTATATATTATATATTACTTATTACTTATTACTTATTACTTATTTTATACCTATTATATATAGACTATCTTTACTATACCTTATTCTTATTTTTTACTTTTTACTTTTTACTTTTTATTTCTTCTATGTATATATATATATTATATATGTACTTATGTACTTTCTTATTCTTTTATGTATATATGTACTTATGTATATATTTATATATTTATATATGTATATATTTATATATGTATATATGTATATATGTACCCTCTTATTATGTTTATCCTATTATTACCCTTCTTATTACTCCTTATAACTTTATCCTATTATTACCTATTCAACTTATGCTTATCATATTTACTTTATCATATCTACTTTATTATTTCTACTTTATCATTTCTGCTTATCATATCTACTTTATCATTTCTGCTTATCATATCTACTTTAACATTTCTGCTTAACTTCTGCTTAACTTATGCTTACTGAAAGCTT
>NW_001863110.1:0-900 GCF_000209125.1 Entamoeba dispar SAW760
ATAGTTATAGTTATAGTTATAGTTATAGGTATAGTTTTGTTTTATATAAACATAGATGTATAAATATAAATATATATATAAATAAGAAATATATGATATATAAAGTGATGATATACATAATAAATATATATAATAAGTTTAAAGAAGTAGTTTAAGTATAAAATGGTTTCACCCGGGTTCGATCCGGGGACCCTCACCACGTCAAGATGATGTGATAACCAACTACACCATGAAACCTTTATAAACTGGTAAAAGGTCAAAGGTATATAGATACACTAAGAAAGGTTTATAAAGTAGTAAAAGGTCAAAAGGATATAGTTAGTGATATAAATAAAGTAGATAATGATATATCAAGTGATATAGACAAAGATATATATATATATATATAGATAAAGGATATAGATAGTGATATAGATAAAGGTTTATATATAAATATATATAGATAAGTAAGTAACTAAAGAATAGTGATATATACATATGATAAGATATACATATAATAATAAGTTGGTAGGGAATATAGTGATATAGTTATATACATAAGATAAGATGGAAGGTGTAGTAAAGATAATAAAGATAATAAAGATAATAAAGATAATAAAGATAATAAAGATAATAAAGATAAAAAAATTAATAAAAATAGTATAAGTAGTATAAGTAGTATATCTAATATATCTAGGATATAATAAGTAATATAAAGTCTAAAAAGCGTATGCTTCCTGTCGGGTTCGAACCAACGACCTTTAGAACTTCAGTCTAACGCTGCTACCAGCTGAGCTAAGGAAGCTTACAAGTTAAAGAAGGAAGTAAAAAGTAAAAAGGGAGTATATAAGAAAGTGAAAGTATATAAATAAATAATAGAAATATAAAAAGGGGAAAGAATAAACATAAACATAAACATAT
>NW_001863109.1:0-931 GCF_000209125.1 Entamoeba dispar SAW760
TCTGTTTACATCCCATTAGATTCAACTATCATTTTTACTTGTCCTTCTGCTTTTTCTGTTGATGACCAATTAAATTGTTCATTCTCTAAAGATATTAATGTCATTTATATGAAGGAACCTAATTCGTATTGTGATGTTTCTAAGTATTTTCCATGTGTAGAAAATCAAAATTCAATTACATTGAAAAGAATACGTTTCTTTACATCAAATACTATTATTAGTGATAATTTGTAGAATATAATTGATTATTAATAACCAATGAGTTAAATCTAGTTTTATTGTTATTAAATAAACATATAATTGAGATAATAAGATAATTTTAGTTGTTAATAGGAGATAAACAAATAAGTTTTATAGAATGATGAATATCTTGTTAATTATTGAATGATTTATAATGAGAATAATCAATGAAATTACAAAATTAAATTATCTATGAATGTAAATATATTATTGAATATACATTACTAGAATATTGTATTATTGAAAAATATAATTAATTATATTCTAATCAATGATTGTTAATGAAATAATATGATTTCTTCTCTTAAAAAATATGAAAACAATATCATTTCTATTTCTTCAAAACTATTTGTGTTATTATAATATAAGTATGTTTATTCTCATTGTTATGTTATTTATTTTCATTTTATTTGATTTATCTTTTATCTTTAGTTTGATTTAAAATCATATTTATTCTTTTCTTTGTTATTTTCTTATTCTTCTTATTTTCAAAATACTCATTTAATATTCTCTTCGTTTATTTATATTTGTTATTCATTATTTCTCTCTTTGTTATAAACATATCCTTATTATTTATATGTTTCTGATGTTTATTATCATCATTAATTGACTCACATCTTATCTTTCTGTTGTTTTATTATTTTAGTTATAGAATTTATCATTCTCTGTATTACTATTTTCTTATGAATAA
>NW_001863108.1:0-890 GCF_000209125.1 Entamoeba dispar SAW760
TTTTTTGAAAATGGTTGATTTAAAAATAAATAACTTATACTTCATAAAATCTTTGATTTAAAAAATGTTATTTCTACAATGAATAACAAAAAATAATCTATAAATAGAACACTATTATTTTAATAATTATTAATATCTCAAATGTACTGCGTCAAGAATTAATAATAACTATAACAATTACTAGTACACTAAAAGTTATTTGATATTTATTACTTTTTATAGAAAATGATTTAATTATCAATAATTAATAAATTATGTTAGAATGAATTGTTAAAAATTATTTTATCTATACTGCGTCAAGAATTAATAATAACTATAACAATTACTAGTACACTAAAAGTTATTTGATATTTATTACTTTTTATAGAAAATGATTTAATTATCAATAATTAATAAATTATGTTAGAATGAATTGTTAAAAATTATTTTATCTATACTGCGTCAAGAATTAATAATAACTATAACAATTACTAGTACACTAAAAGTTATTTGATATTTATTACTTTTTATAGAAAATGATTTAATTATCAATAATTAATAAATTATGTTAGAATGAATTGTTAAAAATTATTTTATCTATACTGCGTCAAGAATTAATAATAACTATAACAATTACTAGTACACTAAAAGTTATTTGATATTTATTACTTTTTATAGAAAATGATTTAATTATCAATAATTAATAAATTATGTTAGAATGAATTGTTAAAAATTATTTTATCTATACTGCGTCAAGAATTAATAATAACTATAACAATTACTAGTACACTAAAAGTTATTTGATATTTATTACTTTTTATAGAAAATGATTTAATTATCAATAATTAATAAATTATGTTAGAATGAATTGTTAAAAATTATTTTATCTATACTGCGTCAAGAATTAATAA
>NW_001863107.1:0-926 GCF_000209125.1 Entamoeba dispar SAW760
TTTATGATGTTATAGGGCTTGTGGCGCAATGGAAACGCATCAGACTACGAATCTGGGGATTGCAGGTTCGATCCCTGCCAAGCTCGTCTTTTTATTGACTAGATTACTTTACTTTAATCCCTTTCAACTTCTATAACCTTTATATTCTATTATATATATATTTCTTTATTTATATATATATATATATTTCTTTATTTATTTATTTATATATATCTTTATTTATATATCTATGTATGTATTTATTTCTATATTCCTTTATTTCTATATTTCTATATTTCTATATTCCTTTATTCCTTTATTCCTTTATTTAAAAAAAAACTCTCTATATAAAAACAAAAAGGTAGATTACCTGACGTTCCCATCTGTGTGAACATAATGGTACTGATCAGGCTCTAAGCATCTTTACTTCCGTGTTCGGATGGGAACGGGTGTATCCTACTTGATATGAACCTACCGTTATCCTACTTACTTATGACTATGACTATCATATATTTTCTTATATTATTATATTATTATATGACTATGTACTTTTATTATTATTCCTAGTCTGTTTATTTTATATCTTATCTTTCTTATGTCTTTTATATATCATATCTATATCTATATCTATATCATATCTATATCATTTATATAACTTATATCATTTATATAACTTATATCATTTATATAACTTATAACATTTATATAACTTATAACATTTATATAACTTATATATCCCTTTTTTTATCTTCCCAGTATTTTATGAATGTTATAGGGCTTGTGGCGCAATGGAAACGCATCAGACTACGAATCTGGGGATTGCAGGTTCGATCCCTGCCAAGCTCGTCTTTTTATTGACTAGATTACTTTACTTTAATCCCTTTCACTTCTATAACCTTATATTCATATATATATATTTCTTATTATAAAAAAAATATATTTCTTTA
>NW_001863106.1:0-790 GCF_000209125.1 Entamoeba dispar SAW760
TGAATGATGGCAGTAAGCCTGTCAGTACAGTTGAACAGTTTTTAAAGAAAATAAAAGAAACATGTTGAATTGTATTGATTAACATAAGGACAACGAAAGATGGAAGGAAAAAGAACAGGGAAAAGAAAAACGAAAACAAAAACGAAAGATGGGAGTTAAAAGAAAAATGAAGGATTTAAAGAAAGAAGAACTTGAGAATGAGGAATCTAAGAATGAGGAAATTGAGAATGAGGAAATGCAAGTGAGATAAAAATAAATTTAGAGATTAAAGTAGATGAAAATGGAAATAAAAATGAAACAAAATGAAATTAAGAAATAAACAAATGATGTTAATAATAAAGAAGTGAATTGATAAAAAGTAAGAGCATTTTACACGATTTCAAAATATTGTGTTTCTGGACCGATTCTAATGCAAAGATTTCAAGCGTAGCAAAAATGATAGTGAATTTAGAAATTGAAAAATGAAGAAAGAATTAAGAAAGAATTGAATGAAGAAATGAAATTGATAAAAGTAAGAACATTTTACACGATTTCAAAATATTGTGTTTCTGGACCGATTCTAATGCAAAGATTTCAAGCGTAGCAAAAATGATAGTGAATTTAGAAAATTGAAAAATGAAGAAAGAATTAAGAAAGAATTGAATGAAGAAATGAAATTGATAAAAGTAAGAACATTTTACACGATTTCAAAATATTGTGTTTCTGGACCGATTCTAATGCAAAGATTTCAAGCGTAGCAAAAATGATGATGATTTTGGATGATCATGAGACATGGATAAAAAAAAGAAAA
>NW_001863105.1:0-819 GCF_000209125.1 Entamoeba dispar SAW760
TTATATCCTTTATATTCTATATTCTATTTTATATTCATGACTTATACTTATACTTATTTTTATATCCTTTATTATTATATTCCTTTATTACTATATTCCTTTTATACTTTATTCCTTTTATACTTTATTCCTTTTATACTTTATTCCTTTTATACTTTATTCCTTTATTACTATATTACTATATTCTTTTTATACTTTATTCCTTTATTACTTTATTACTTTATTCCTTTTATACAAATACTCTCATGTATGTATATGTATAATATGTATAATATGTATAATATGTATAATATGTATGTATTTCTTTAAAAACAATGCTCTCAGCAGGTTTCGAACCTGCGACCCTGGCGTTATTAGCACCATGCTCTACCGACTGAGCTATGAGAGCTTACTATAACTACTTTATCATATAATCTGTTTACATATTATGTTTATATTATATATATTTCTTTCTATTTATATTATCTATATATTATTATATGTTTATATGTTTATATGTTTATATGACTATACTATTCTATTCTTTAACTATTCCGACTAACTTATTCACTCTTTTATATAACCTTTTATAACTTAAACTTACTTCTTTATTTTTTTTATATGTTATATATATATATTTTATTTATTTTATATCTTATATCCTTTTATATCTTTTATATCACTTTCCAGTGTTTATATGACTATTTATTGTTCTATATATGACTATAGATGCCATACTTTCTTATTATCTTACTATCATACTATCATACTATCATACTATCATACTATCATACTATCTTACTATCTTACTATATGTATCCTCTACTTATACACTAGATA
>NW_001863104.1:0-983 GCF_000209125.1 Entamoeba dispar SAW760
TCGATTAGACTCTTTTACGTGGGAAAAAGAAAAAGGAAGCATTCAGCAATAACAGGTCTGTGATGCCCTTAGACATCTTGGGCCGCACGCGCGCTACAATGGAGTTACTAGAGAGCATTTTATCATTTACACCTTATTTATTAGGCTATGTCTAATAGGTAGGGATAGTAAGTGGTGTACCGAGATTGAAATAGTTAAGGAAAACTCAAAAGAACGTACATGACAGGGATAAATGATTGGAATTATTTGTTTTGAACGAGGAATTCCTTGTAATATCGAGTCATTAACTCGAGATGAATACGTCCCTGCCCTTTGTACACACCGCCCGTCGCTCCTACCGATTGAATAAAGAGGTGAAATTCTAGGATTCTGTCTTATAGATAGAAAAATGGATTTAAATCTCCTTATTTAGAGGAAGGAGAAGTCGTAACAAGGTTTCCGTAGGTGAACCTGCGGAAGGATCATTAAAAGAAAAGAAATAATCTTTTAAAATAAAACAAGAAATTTATAGAATAAGATAATCTACAAAGAAAATAATAAAAGTAAGAATAAAAGGAATTAGAATATAAGAAGAAAGAAAAAGTATAATAAAATATTACTTTGGATAGTTTAGTTTCCTGTGCGATGAAGAACGCAATGAATTGCGATAAGTGATAGGAACAATAAAATGTGAATATCCAAACTTTGAATGCTTGAAAGTATACTTATGAACTTCAAGGTATATATGATATTCAATATCCAAAATAAAAGAGTATATTAAAAGCAAATATTAGTAGAAGTGAGAAGTAGCTAGTGGGTAAAAGAGAGAAGAAGTAAAGAGCTTTAACCAGATATCTATAAGTGAGTTAATAAATAAAGATTTGAGTATCGTAAGAGGACTCCCTTTACTTAGCATATCATAAGGAAGGAGAAAAATACATGATTTCTTAGTATGGCGATGAAAAGAAAAGACAGTGAAAAATGGATATTGTAAAGGTAGAGAT
>NW_001863103.1:0-902 GCF_000209125.1 Entamoeba dispar SAW760
ATATAGTACTTTATATTAAAATCATAAAAAGTGCACCTTTTTTCAACAAATTTGTTGAATTAATATCTCTGCTACAACCTCACCATTTCTGATAAAACTTTATTTTTTGGAGGATCCACAGAACGATATTGGATACCTAGTACTTTTTATTAAAATCAAAAAAGTGCACCTTTTTTCAATAAAATTGTTGAATTAATATCTCTGCTACAACCTCACCATTTCTGATAAAACTTTATTTTTTGGAGGATCCACAGAACGATATTGGATACCTAGTACTTTATATTAAAATCAAAAAAGTGCACCTTTTTTCAACAAATTTGTTGAATTAATATCTCTGCTACAACCTCACCATTTCTGATAAAACTTTATTTTTTGGAGGATCCACAGAACGATATTGGATACCTAGTACTTTATATTAAAATCATAAAAAGTGCACCTTTTTTCAATAAAATTGTTGAATTAATATCTCTGCTACAACCTCACCATTTCTGATAAAACTTTATTTTTTGGAGGATCCACAGAACGATATTGGATACCTAGTACTTTTTATTAAAATCAAAAAAGTGCACCTTTTTTCAACAAATTTGTTGAATTAATATCTCTGCTACAACCTCACCATTTCTGATAAAACTTTATTTTTTGGAGGATCCACAGAACGATATTGGATACCTAGTACTTTTTATTAAAATCAAAAAAGTGCACCTTTTTTCAATAAAATTGTTGAATTAATATCTCTGCTACAACCTCACCATTTCTGATAAAACTTTATTTTTTGGAGGATCCACAGAACGATATTGGATACCTAGTACTTTATATTAAATCATAAAAAGTGCACCTTTTTTCATAAATTGTTGAATTAATATCTCTGCTACACCTCACATTTCTGATAAACTTTATTTTTT
>NW_001863102.1:0-641 GCF_000209125.1 Entamoeba dispar SAW760
CTTTACTTCCGTGTTCGGATGGGAACGGGTGTATCCTACTTGATATGAACCTACCGTTATCCTACTTACTTATGACTATGACTATCATATATTTTCTTATATTATTATATTATTATATGACTATGTACTTTTATTATTATTCCTAGTCTGTTTATTTTATATCTTATCTTTCTTATGTCTTTTATATATCATATCTATATCTATATCTATATCATATCTATATCATTTATATAACTTATATCATTTATATAACTTATATCATTTATATAACTTATAACATTTATATAACTTATAACATTTATATAACTTATATATCCCTTTTTTTATCTTCCCAGTATTTTATGAATGTTATAGGGCTTGTGGCGCAATGGAAACGCATCAGACTACGAATCTGGGGATTGCAGGTTCGATCCCTGCCAAGCTCGTCTTTTTATTGACTAGATTACTTTACTTTAATCCCTTTCAACTTCTATAACCGTTTATATTCTATTATATATATATTTCTTTATTTATATATATATATATATTTCTTTATTTATTTATTTATATATATCTTTATTTATATATCTATGTATGTATTTATTTCTATATTCCTTTATTTCTATATTTCTATATTTCTATATTCCTTTATTCCTTGATTC
>NW_001863101.1:0-1015 GCF_000209125.1 Entamoeba dispar SAW760
TATATAAGAATATAATAAGGTAAGAAATATAAAATAATTAAGAATAATAATATAAATACATAATATATATTGTCGTACATAGAATAAAAAACGCCCCCCGTGGGGCTCGAACCCACGACCTTACGGTTAAAAGCCGCACGCTCTACCGACTGAGCTAGGAAGGCAACTGATAGAAGAATAGAGGGTGTATAAATATAAAAATAAGTAAGTAAGTATGTATGTATGTATGTAGTAGGTAGGTACATATAGATAATATATTATATAAATAATAAGAAGGAAGGAAGTAAGTTGTAGTAGGTAGGTAGGTACATATAGATAATATATATAGATATAGAAGGGAAGAATATAAAAAGAAAAGATATAATATAGTGAATATAAGTAATATAAGCAATATAAGTAATATAAGTAGGAAAGTTAATATATATATAATAAAGTTAATAATAGTCGTAAAGAATATATAAGTTAATAGGATATTTAAAAATTCAAACATAATATAAGCACACTAAAAGACAACGTGGCCGAGTGGTCTAAGGCGTGTGACTAGAAATCACTTCTCCTCTGGAGGCGTAGGTTCGAATCCTGCCGTTGTCGTTGTTTTTAACATAAGCATAGGTGTATAGGTGTTAGGTGTATAGGTGTTAGGTGTATAGGTGTTAGGTGTATAGGTGTTAGGTGTATAGGTGTATAGGTGTATAAGTGGAAGTGTATAATATACATAGATAGTTATTATACATAAATAAAGAAAGTGATAAAAAAAATAATAAGAATAGATATAGATATAGATATAGATATAGATATAGATATAGATATAGATATAAGAATAAAAGTTTACTCATAATAATAATAATAATAAGAAATAAAATATATATATTTTTAATATATTTAATATAAGTAAAAAAAGGAAGTATAAAATATGGTCCCACCCAGATTCGAACTGGGGTCCTAAGAACCAGAATCTCATATGCTGCCACTACACCATGGAACCTTAATATCAATAGATAATAAGGATAAAAAG
>NW_001863100.1:0-969 GCF_000209125.1 Entamoeba dispar SAW760
AGGTTCGATCCCTGCCAAGCTCGTCTTTTTATTGACTAGATTACTTTACTTTAATCCCTTTCAACTTCTATAACCTTTATATTCTATTATATATATATTTCTTTATTTATATATATATATATATTTCTTTATTTATTTATTTATATATATCTTTATTTATATATCTATGTATGTATTTATTTCTATATTCCTTTATTTCTATATTTCTATATTTCTATATTCCTTTATTCCTTTATTCCTTTATTTAAAAAAAAACTCTCTATATAAAAACAAAAAGGTAGATTACCTGACGTTCCCATCTGTGTGAACATAATGGTACTGATCAGGCTCTAAGCATCTTTACTTCCGTGTTCGGATGGGAACGGGTGTATCCTACTTGATATGAACCTACCGTTATCCTACTTACTTATGACTATGACTATCATATATTTTCTTATATTATTATATTATTATATGACTATGTACTTTTATTATTATTCCTAGTCTGTTTATTTTATATCTTATCTTTCTTATGTCTTTTATATATCATATCTATATCTATATCTATATCATATCTATATCATTTATATAACTTATATCATTTATATAACTTATATCATTTATATAACTTATAACATTTATATAACTTATAACATTTATATAACTTATATATCCCTTTTTTTATCTTCCCAGTATTTTATGAATGTTATAGGGCTTGTGGCGCAATGGAAACGCATCAGACTACGAATCTGGGGATTGCAGGTTCGATCCCTGCCAAGCTCGTCTTTTTATTGACTAGATTACTTTACTTTAATCCCTTTCAACTTCTATAACCTTTATATTCTATTATATATATATTTCTTTATTATATATATATATATATTTCTTTATTTATTTATTTATATATATCTTTATTTATATATCTATGTATGTATTTATTTCTATATTCCTTTATTTCTATATTTCTATATTTCTATATTCCTTTATTCC
>NW_001863099.1:0-242 GCF_000209125.1 Entamoeba dispar SAW760
CTGAACAAGGTAGTATTGATGTACAAAGATGAAGAAACATTGTTTCTAAATCCAAGTATATCAATACTACCTTGTTCAGAACTTAAAGAGAAATCTTGAGTTTATGGACTTCAGGGGGAGTATGGTCACAAGGCTGAAACTTAAAGGAATTGACGGAAGGGCACACCAGGAGTGGAGCCTGCGGCTTAATTTGACTCAACACGGGAAAACTTACCAAGACCGAACAGTAGAAGGAATGACAG
>NW_001863098.1:0-929 GCF_000209125.1 Entamoeba dispar SAW760
ATAGGGTTATAGGGTTAATAGAAAAGAGAAAAAAAATTAGAAAAAATAAAAAAATGGTGAAAAAAGAACTAAGAACTGAAATAATATCATTCTAAGGAGACATACAGGATGAACAACAAATTAAAAAATAAGAGAGACTAATATACTAAGAAATATTAAGAGACTATTAGACTAATATACTAAGAGAATATTAAAAGATTACTAAGAGACTACTAGACTAATACGCTAAGAGATATTAAGAGACTATTAGACTAATACATAGGTGAGAATGTTAATGTTTGTATTATTTAATTTATAACAATATACTAACCAAATAGATTATTAGACTAAGAGATTTAAAAGACTACTAGACTATTATAAGATATTAAAAGACTACTAGACTACACAAGATATTAAAAGACTATTAATGTTTGTATTATTTAAACACAAAGAGATTATTAATGTTTGTATTATTTAATTTATAATTCTATACTAACCAAATAGATGAATAACTATGTATAATATAATAGTTTTGGGTCTCAAAAAACCCACGAGAAACAAAACTATTTTGAGTAGTATTTAATTATGTTAAGCATTCTTAAAATAAATTATAAACATATTTACAGCTTCATTAAATAAAACCATAAACATACATTACCATAAAAGCATTAAGAGAATAAGGATGATTAATAATAATTAATGCTACTATATAATGAGAGGAATAATAAAGAGAGAATATAGCATTTACGTTTGTTTAAATAATAAATTATGAGAGAATAGCACAGTTTGTCAATAAAATAATAAATAAAATAAGTATTCATAATATTTAGGGAGAATAATATAAGAGATAAACAGAATAAGTAATCTCATAGAAGAGATTAATTAAAGAAATAAGAAATGATTATTAAAAGAATTTAATATAATCATAATAGATATATGTTGTTAAGAAT
>NW_001863097.1:0-600 GCF_000209125.1 Entamoeba dispar SAW760
TCAACGAAAGTATAAAAATTTATAAGGTAAAAGTTGTTCAGATATTAATTTTAAACAAGTGATTTATTAATAAAAATTTATAAAAAATGATACTTCTATCATGATTTTTTTGAGACACATAAAAATGACTTATCTTAAATATACATCGTTTTTCATATAATATAAAATAATAATTATAATACTGATATATCAAATAAAATAATTGTTTTGTAGATAAAGTATTGAAGGACGTATAGATGAGTAGAGTCAATATTTTTTGTCACTGAGTCAATTTTATCATATCTCTGTAACAAGGTTGTTTTAATGAAAACTTATAAGGTAAAAAATGTTCTTGGAGGTAATCTGAAGACCTCATTTTTTAACAATTTTTTCATGATTATTTCATCATTTTATTTAACATAATTATGTATGAGAAATGAATTGTTTAGAATTCAATTCTGAACAACTTTTACCTTATAAATTTTTATACTTTCGTTGACATTTTTTGAGATATTAATATAAAAAAATAATGATTAATATTAAAAAGAAATACATAATGAAGATAAAATAAAATAAATAAATCATGAATAATAACTAATACAGATTAAGATAATTGTTAAA
>NW_001863096.1:0-945 GCF_000209125.1 Entamoeba dispar SAW760
AACATAAATATAGTATTTCTTTCTATTAGTACATCTCTATCTCTCAGATTTATGTAAATTATTTAAAGAATAAAAAATTATATTGAAATTAATTAACTCAGTTTATTTATCACGTTATCTTTATGAATTATTTTTCTATTCAAACTATAATATTTATCACTATTTATTTTATAAATTGTATGTAACCAAAAAGTGTTGTCATTAATTAAAAGAAGTGATTGACTTGAGAATTGTTTTGCAATTAGACAAAAAGTAAATTAAAAAAATATCATAACAATAATAAATATTTTAATTATTTCTACATACTTCATTATTTTAATATCATAAAATATTGTTATCATATTTAAATGAGATAGAGTATATTTTTCTTTGATTAAATGTAATTACTATCCATATTTCTTATTAATTTTTCTATATCCTTCACATTATTTTTTGTTTTATTAACTCATTTATTTTTCTTTTATTTCTTTTCAACATTTTTTTTCTTTTCACTTAATTTGAATTTCCAATATTATTTTTCATTCAGAATTGAACTTATTTATAATTATTTAAACAATGGATAATGTGATAAAATAATAAACTGAAATTAAGTAACTTTACTTTGCTGTTAAATTATTATTTTTGATATATTCTCCAAAGGAATTTAAATAACGATTTACTTGTAATAATTACATAAATAAATTACACATTAAGTATTTACCATAATTCTAACTAATACATTGTAAATAACTTCATTGGGTTTTATATCTATTATAAATATTAATAGCAAGTTAGTACTAAAAATTAATAAAATATACTAGAAATAATAAATAAATATTCTTTATTGGTTTTTTAAATATTATACTTCATAACAATTGGATAAATTAATATAACATTGAGAATTGAAGAACAAAGAGCCATATTATAAAATATGGTTTTATGAATTTTTAAAAAAATTTAATGGAA
>NW_001863095.1:0-454 GCF_000209125.1 Entamoeba dispar SAW760
CACCAAGATTGCATAAGGACAGTTTCAATTAAATTACTTTAAATCTTTATACTTTTGTTGTCCTTACGCCATTTCGTTTCCTTACTCGTTAAAATGTCTTCATTTTAACGGTCGAGTATCAGTTAAGAAATTATAATGCCATCCATTTTCAGGATCATTCATTCGATAGGTGAGTTGTTACACATTCCTTAGCGGTTTCCGACTTCCATGGCCACCGTCCTATTGTCAATATGAATGAATCCTTTTGTGGTACTCGTTATGTTTCTTTTTGGCATTTATCTCGACGTTCGGTTCACCCGCATCGCCAGTCCTGCTTACCAGACTTGGCCGATTCAAAGTATGTTTATATTTAAATTCCTGAAGTGTATTTAACACTGAGAATTCTTCTTTGTTTATTCATAGTTTGACAAGATGTTGAGTGAAAATACTCACCCATTCACCTAATCATTATCTT
>NW_001863094.1:0-995 GCF_000209125.1 Entamoeba dispar SAW760
GTGTATTTATATTAGTATTTATATTAGTATTTATATGTGTATTTATATTAGTATTTATATGTGTATTTATATGTGTATTTATATGTGTATTTGTCTATATATTACTATATGAGTATATAATATTCTACCACTTTATAACTTATGCATATATTAACTTTTATACTCTCCCCCACTATACTATATTAGTCTACCACTTTATAACTTATGCATATATTAACTTTTATACTCTCCCCACTATACTATATACTACCTATATTAACTTTTATACTCTCCCCCCTATACTATATACTACCTATATTAACTTTTATACTCTCCCCCCTATACTATATATTACCGTGTTGGGGATGTAGCTCAGATGGTAGAGCATTCGCTTAGCATGCGAGGGGCACGGGGATCGATACCCCGCATCTCCATTTTTATATCCTTTCTATACTTATTCCCTCTTTATGTACTATTATACTTTTCACTTCTAACTTATATGTTATATCCTTATATCTATATATCTATATATCTATATATCTATATATGTACCATTTTTATATTACTTATATATATTATATATCTATATATCTATATATGTACCATTTCTATGTGCTTTTCTATATTTACTCTTTTATATTAAGTAATGTCTATATATATTCCACTTTCCTATATATACCTTTATATATATTAGTATTTATATTAGTATTTATATTAGTATTTATATTAGTATTTATATTAGTATTTATATGTGTATTTATATGTGTATTTATATTAGTATTTATATTAGTATTTATATGTGTATTTATATTAGTATTTATATGTGTATTTATATGTGTATTTATATGTGTATTTGTCTATATATTACTATATGAGTATATAATATTCTACCACTTTATAACTTATGCATATATTAACTTTTATACTCTCCCCACTATACTATATTAGTCTACCACTTTATAACTTATGCATATATTAACTTTTATACTCTCCCCACTATACTATATACTACCTAT
>NW_001863093.1:0-939 GCF_000209125.1 Entamoeba dispar SAW760
GTGTACTAGTAATTGTTATAGTTATTATTAATTCTTGACGCAGTATAGATAAAATAATTTTTAACAATTCATTTTAATGATTAATGAATAAATGGATAATTAAATCATTTTCTATAAAAAGTAATAAATATCAAATAACTTTTAGTGTACTAGTAATTGTTATAGTTATTATTAATTCTTGACGCAGTATAGATAAAATAATTTTTAACAATTCATTCTAACATAATTTATTAATTATTGATAATTAAATCATTTTCTATAAAAAGTAATAAATATCAAATAACTTTTAGTGTACTAGTAATTGTTATAGTTATTATTAATTCTTGACGCAGTATAGATAAAATAATTTTTAACAATTCATTCTAACATAATTTATTAATTATTGATAATTAAATCATTTTCTATAAAAAGTAATAAATATCAAATAACTTTTAGTGTACTAGTAATTGTTATAGTTATTATTAATTCTTGACGCAGTATAGATAAAATAATTTTTAACAATTCATTTTAATGATTAATGAATAAATGGATAATTAAATCATTTTCTATAAAAAGTAATAAATATCAAATAACTTTTAGTGTACTAGTAATTGTTATAGTTATTATTAATTCTTGACGCAGTATAGATAAAATAATTTTTAACAATTCATTTTAATGATTAATGAATAAATGGATAATTAAATCATTTTCTATAAAAAGTAATAAATATCAAATAACTTTTAGTGTACTAGTAATTGTTATAGTTATTATTAATTCTTGACGCAGTATAGATAAAATAATTTTTAACAATTCATTCTAACATAATTTATTAATTATTGATAATTAAATCATTTTCTATAAAAAGTAATAAATATCAAATAACTTTTAGTGTACTAGTAATTGTTATAGTTATTATTAATTCTTGACGCAGTATAGATAAAATAATTTTAACAATCATCT
>NW_001863092.1:0-987 GCF_000209125.1 Entamoeba dispar SAW760
ATGATAGTAAGATAATAAGAAAGTATGGCATCTATAGTCATATATAGAACAATAAATAGTCATATAAACACTGGAAAGTGATATAAAAGATATAAAAGGATATAAGATATAAAATAAATAAAATATATATATATAACATATAAAAAAAATAAAGAAGTAAGTTTAAGTTATAAAAGGTTATATAAAAGAGTGAATAAGTTAGTCGGAATAGTTAAAGAATAGAATAGTATAGTCATATAAACATATAAACATATAAACATATAATAATATATAGATAATATAAATAGAAAGAAATATATATAATATAAACATAATATGTAAACAGATTATATGATAAAGTAGTTATAGTAAGCTCTCATAGCTCAGTCGGTAGAGCATGGTGCTAATAACGCCAGGGTCGCAGGTTCGAAACCTGCTGAGAGCATTGTTTTTAAAGAAATACATACATATTATACATATTATACATATTATACATATTATACATATACATACATGAGAGTATTTGTATAAAAGGAATAAAGTAATAAAGTAATAAAGGAATAAAGTATAAAAAGAATATAGTAATATAGTAATAAAGGGATAAAGTATAAAAGGAATAAAGTATAAAAGGAATAAAGTATAAAAGGAATAAAGTATAAAAGGAATATAGTAATAAAGGAATATAATAATAAAGGATATAAGTATAAGTATAAGTATAAGTCATGAATATAAAATAGAATATAGAATATAAAGGATATAATATATAATATATAAAGTAGAATATATACATATAATATATATAATAAATATAATAATATATAATATATAATATATAAGGGGAAGTACATAAAAAGAATATAGTATAGATTAAATATAGATGAAGGGGGCTTAGCTCAGTGGCAGAGCAGCTGACTCCAGATCAGCCCGGTCAGTGGGTCAATCCCTCTAGCCCTCACTTTTTATACATATAGTATCCATAAAGTATAGATAAAGTAAGATATAGTATAT
>NW_001863091.1:0-542 GCF_000209125.1 Entamoeba dispar SAW760
ATTTCTACAATGAATAACAAAAAATAATCTATAAATAGAACACTATTATTTTAATAATTATTAATATCTCAAATGTACTGCGTCAAGAATTAATAATAACTATAACAATTACTAGTACACTAAAAGTTATTTGATATTTATTACTTTTTATAGAAAATGATTTAATTATCAATAATTAATAAATTATGTTAGAATGAATTGTTAAAAATTATTTTATCTATACTGCGTCAAGAATTAATAATAACTATAACAATTACTAGTACACTAAAAGTTATTTGATATTTATTACTTTTTATAGAAAATGATTTAATTATCAATAATTAATAAATTATGTTAGAATGAATTGTTAAAAATTATTTTATCTATACTGCGTCAAGAATTAATAATAACTATAACAATTACTAGTACACTAAAAGTTATTTGATATTTATTACTTTTTATAGAAAATGATTTAATTATCCATTTATTCATTAATCATTAAAATGAATTGTTAAAAATTATTTTAATGATTAATGAATAAATGGATAATTAATAAATTATGT
>NW_001863090.1:0-792 GCF_000209125.1 Entamoeba dispar SAW760
AAAAAACAATTTTTATTAATTATGATTGATTGAATTTTATTATCAATTGCTAAGTTTATAAAATGATTTAAGTTCATTTCTCTTTATTAGAAATCATTTCATAATACTCAAACTACATTTTTTTTTGATTATATTTGAATTCTTTTGATAAAAAGTTGAAAAAAAAATAGAATTTAATTTAAAAGTTAGTATTAAATCTCTCTTTATATTTCTTAGTGTTTTATAAACACAAATTCAATTTATTTTATTAATGTTTATTGATAAAATATCTTATTGATTATTGTATAATAATCATTGAATTTCTCATGTTTTTTCTCATATAAAATCTCAATTCTCTCATTAAATTTGTTTTGTACTTGTTTTATGAGTAAATCAATAAAATTCTATTTTTTTTTTCTTAAAGAGTTGTTAAGAGTTTATATTTTATAATATTACTATCTCTTCAATGCAAATAAATAAAAGATAATATCAACCTTATCAATCATAATTCTTTCAAAACATTTCTTTCAATGATTTTAATAACAAAAAATAAGAAAAATGAACTTAAAAAATAAAAGAAACGTTTAAGAATGACAAACATATCAGACCTAAAAGAACAATACGAACAAGCAAATAAAATGAAAGTCACCACATTACCTGAAAAAATTGCACCAATATCTGAAGAAATAAAAGAAAAAATAAAGAAAATGTTTGCAAGAGAAAAAAGGACAAGAGGATTAAAATATATGATGCATGGAAATGATAATCTTCTTCGATTAAAAGAAGAATTATTTGAAGGATATAATAATATTG
>NW_001863089.1:0-870 GCF_000209125.1 Entamoeba dispar SAW760
AATATTTTTCAAGTGTTATACTTAGTTAAAAAATCAATAAATAATTAAATATCTATATTTCTTTAAAAAGTAATAAATATCAAACACATTATAGTTTATTACTCATAACTATAATTATTATTAATTATGATAGTTATGTATTTGAGATATTAACTTTTTTATCTAAACTAGATGAAAGAAGTTAAATGTCGTCAATTTTAATAAAAAGTACTAAGTATTAATCACATTAATATGCACTCTACAAAAAGATAAAAATTATTAATTCTGGTCGCTTTCTATCTGAGATAATTTTTGACATGTTTCTGTCTAAATTAGATGAAAGAAGTTAAATGTCGTCAATTTTAATAAAAAGTACTAAGTATTAATCACATTAATATGCACTCTACAAAAAGATAAAAATTATTAATTCTGGTCGCTTTCTATCTGAGATAATTTTTGACATGTTTCTGTCTAAATTAGACGAAAGAAGTTAAATGCGTCTGATTTTAATAAAAAGTACTAGGTATCTAGTAACTTTATATGGAACCTCCAAAAAATAAAGTTTTATCAGAAATGGTGAGGTTGTAGATGAGATACAAGTTCAACAATTTTATTGAAAAAAGGTGCACTTTTTTGATTTTAATAAAAAGTACTAGGTATCCAATATCGTTCTGTGGATCCTCCAAAAAATAAAGTTTTATCAGAAATGGTGAGGTTGTAGCAGAGATATTAATTCAACAATTTTATTGAAAAAAGGTGCACTTTTTATGATTTTAATATAAAGTACTAGGTATCCAATATCGTTCTGTGGATCCTCCAAAAAATAAAGTTTTATCAGAAATGGTGAGGTTGTAGCAGAGATATTAATTCAACAATTTTATTGAAAAAAGG
>NW_001863088.1:0-985 GCF_000209125.1 Entamoeba dispar SAW760
CCCGTTGAAGAGTTCCACTTTTTATACTATATATATGTATATATTCTTATTTATTAGTCACTTATACTATTAACTTTATCTATTCCTCTTATATATTATACTTATTATACTTATTATATATATTATATCTATTCTTACTCTATACCTTTATTATATTATTTATATTATATATATTATATATATTTATTATCCTTATTATTTTTATTATTCCACTTCTTATCTATTATATCTATTCTCACTTCTTATACTTACTACTGTTACATCTCTTACATCTCTTACATTTCTTACATTTCTTACATCTCTTACATCTCTTACATCTCTTACATCTCTTACATCTCTTATTCCTCTTACTATACCTACTACTCTTACTACTCTTACTATACCTACTATACCTACTACTCTTACTACTCCTACTTTCCCCCTCCCCTTTATTGTTAATGGGGGTGTAGCTCAGATGGTAGAGCACTCGCTTTGCATGCGAGGGGCAAGGGGATCGATACCCCTCACCTCCATTATTATCTATTATTACCTTTTATTCTTTTATGTTATTTCTTATATATCTTATATTCTCTTTTATATACAGTAGTACTTCCTTATTCTTATTATATTAAAAATTTATGTATATATATATATATATTATTATGTTTATTCTTATTTTATATATGTGTATATGTATATATATATATATTTATGTACCTTATATATATCCATTTATTCTTTTATCTTTTATTAACTTATATCCTTATATTTTTATGTTTAAAACGACCGACTTTCCTTATATTTTTATGAATAAAACGACAATGGCAGGATTCGAACCTACGCTCCAAATGGAAACTCCTTAGCAGGGAGCCGCCTTAACCGCTCGGCCACATTGTCTTTGATTAATATTGCTATCTCTTATTATATATTTTTTTATAAATTTTATACTTATTATATCTTATTTATATATATATTCTATCTTTTTTTTTATATCTATTTTATATCT
>NW_001863087.1:0-892 GCF_000209125.1 Entamoeba dispar SAW760
TACCTATCCACTTTATACTCTCTATGTTTCTTATATGTATATTACTTATTTCTACTACTTATTATCAACTATACACCTATCCTATACTATATCCTTATTATCTTATATGTTTATATTCCTATTTCACTATATTACTATATTACTATTTGACTATATGACTATATTCCTATTTGACTATATTACTATATTCCTATATTACTATTTGACTATATTACTATTTGACTATATGACTATATGTGTTTGTAGAGTATGTATGTATGCTTATTATTTATGTTATATAAATCTCTTAGTGTTCCTATGTGTATAACTTCTATTATTTATGTTCTTATTTTATTATTTTATTATTTTATTATGTTATTATTTTATTATGTTATTATTTTATTATGTTATTATGTTCTTATTTTATTATCCATGCTATTATGTTCTTATTTTATTATCCTATTATGTTATTATGTTATTATGTTCTTATTTTATTATGTTCTTATGTTCTTATGTTATTATGTTATTATGTTATTATGAGTGTGTTCAATATCATCATCCCTTACCTATTTCTACTATAACCGATTGGCCTTGTTAGCTCAGTCGGAAGAGCATCAGCCTTCTAAGCTGAGGGTCGCAGGTTCGAGCCCTGCATGAGGCGCCTTTTTATCATCCATATCTATAACTATAACTATACCTATAACTATACCTATCCAACTTTATACTCTCTATGTTTCTTATATGTATATTACTTATTTCTACTACTTATTATCAACTATACACCTATCCTATACTATATCCTTATTATCTTATATGTTTATATTCCTATTTCACTATATTACTATATTACTATTTGACTATATGACTATATTCCTATTTGACTATATTACTATATTCCTATATTACTATTTGA
>NW_001863086.1:0-959 GCF_000209125.1 Entamoeba dispar SAW760
TAAGAGACTATTAGACTAATACATAGGTGAGAATGTTAATGTTTGTATTATTAATTTATAACAATATACTAACCAAATAGATATTAGACTAAGAGATTTAAAAGACTACTAGACTATTATAAGATATTAAAAGACTACTAGACTACACAAGATATTAAAAGACTATTAATGTTTGTATTATTTAAACACAAAGAGATTATTAATGTTTGTATTATTTAATTTATAATTCTATACTAACCAAATAGATGAATAACTATGTATAATATAATAGTTTTGGGTCTCAAAAAACCCACGAGAAACAAAACTATTTTGAGTAGTATTTAATTATGTTAAGCATTCTTAAAATAAATTATAAACATATTTACAGCTTCATTAAATAAAACCATAAACATACATTACCATAAAAGCATTAAGAGAATAAGGATGATTAATAATAATTAATGCTACTATATAATGAGAGGAATAATAAAGAGAGAATATAGCATTTACGTTTGTTTAAATAATAAATTATGAGAGAATAGCACAGTTTGTCAATAAAATAATAAATAAAATAAGTATTCATAATATTTAGGGAGAATAATATAAGAGATAAACAGAATAAGTAATCTCATAGAAGAGATTAATTAAAGAAATAAGAAATGATTATTAAAAGAATTTAATATAATCATAATAGATATATGTTGTTAAGAATGAAAGAATTTAAAGAAATAAATATAAGACTGAATATAAAGAAAATTGTACTTGATCTAACTATATAAAAGTAATTAGATGACAGAACAGATTTAAATAATATAAGTTTGTTTTTTAGTATAATTAGTAAATAAAAAAGAAGTCAAAAGTAGGAGAATAAAGAAAGGAAAAATGGATATAAATACAAAAGAGAAGTAAGAATAAAGAATCCTTCCTTTTAAAAAGGAAGAAGAATAAAATATCTGGTTGATCCTGCCAGTATTATATGC
>NW_001863085.1:0-928 GCF_000209125.1 Entamoeba dispar SAW760
TTTTAAGTGCATGATGTAAGGTAATAGATACCTAGTACTTTTTATTAAAATCAAAAAAGTGCACCTTTTTTCAATAAAATTGTTGAACTTGTATCTCATCTACAACCTCACCATTTCTGATAAAACTTTATTTTTTGGAGGTTCCATATAAAGTTACTAGATACCTAGTACTTTTTATTAAAATCAGACGCATTTAACTTCTTTCGTCTAATTTAGACAGAAACATGTCAAAAATTATCTCAGATAGAAAGCGACCAGAATTAATAATTTTTATCTTTTTGTAGAGTGCATATTAATGTGATTAATACTTAGTACTTTTTATTAAAATTGACGACATTTAACTTCTTTCATTTGGTTTAGATAAAAATAGAATAAATTAATATCTCAAATACATGACGATCACAATTAATAATTTTTATCTTTTTGCAGAGTGCTTTTGAAGATAATTGATATATAGTACTTTATATTAAAATCATAAAAAGTGCACCTTTTTTCAACAAATTTGTTGAATTAATATCTCTGCTACAACCTCACCATTTCTGATAAAACTTTATTTTTTGGAGGATCCACAGAACGATATTGGATACCTAGTACTTTTTATTAAAATCAAAAAAGTGCACCTTTTTTCAATAAAATTGTTGAATTAATATCTCTGCTACAACCTCACCATTTCTGATAAAACTTTATTTTTTGGAGGATCCACAGAACGATATTGGATACCTAGTACTTTATATTAAAATCAAAAAAGTGCACCTTTTTTCAACAAATTTGTTGAATTAATATCTCTGCTACAACCTCACCATTTCTGATAAAACTTTATTTTTTGGAGGATCCACAGAACGATATTGGATACCTAGTACTTTATATTAAAATCATAAAAAGTGCACCTTTTTTCAATAAAATTGTGAATTAATATCTCTGCTACAAC
>NW_001863084.1:0-607 GCF_000209125.1 Entamoeba dispar SAW760
CATATAAACATATAAACATATAATAATATATAGATAATATAAATAGAAAGAAATATATATAATATAAACATAATATGTAAACAGATTATATGATAAAGTAGTTATAGTAAGCTCTCATAGCTCAGTCGGTAGAGCATGGTGCTAATAACGCCAGGGTCGCAGGTTCGAAACCTGCTGAGAGCATTGTTTTTAAAGAAATACATACATATTATACATATTATACATATTATACATATTATACATATACATACATGAGAGTATTTGTATAAAAGGAATAAAGTAATAAAGTAATAAAGGAATAAAGTATAAAAAGAATATAGTAATATAGTAATAAAGGAATAAAGTATAAAAGGAATAAAGTATAAAAGGAATAAAGTATAAAAGGAATAAAGTATAAAAGGAATATAGTAATAAAGGAATATAATAATAAAGGATATAAGTATAAGTATAAGTATAAGTCATGAATATAAAATAGAATATAGAATATAAAGGATATAATATATAATATATAAAGTAGACATATATACATATAATATATATAATAAATATAATAATATATAATATATAATATATAAGGGAAGTACATAAAAAGAATATAGTATAGATT
>NW_001863083.1:0-795 GCF_000209125.1 Entamoeba dispar SAW760
ATTGATAGATCAGAAATTCTCATTGGTTACTTGTTAAACACTGTGTGTTCTACAATTGTCGTGGCATCCTAACTCACTTAGAATGTCATTTCTCAATTTACTTACATAAATTGGCCACTTTGTACTAATACAAATTGGATCGTCTCAAGTATTATCTTTATCATTCACAAAGCTATCCTTGTACTTTACTAACCAAAGAAACTATTACTGTTATAATGAGCCGTCCGCAGTTTCATCCTACTTGGTCTTTATACTTACACATGCATGGCTTAATCTTTAACATCAGCATATAATACTGGCAGGATCAACCAGATATTTTATTCTTCTTCCTTTTTAAAAGGAAGGATTCTTTATTCTTACTTCTCTTTTGTATTTATATCCATTTTTCCTTTCTTTATTCTCCTACTTTTGACTTCTTTTTTATTTACTAATTATACTAAAAAACAAACTTATATTATTTAAATCTGTTCTGTCATCTAATTACTTTTATATAGTTAGATCAAGTACAATTTTCTTTATATTCAGTCTTATATTTATTTCTTTAAATTCTTTCATTCTTAACAACATATATCTATTATGATTATATTAAATTCTTTTAATAATCATTTCTTATTTCTTTAATTAATCTCTTCTATGAGATTACTTATTCTGTTTATCTCTTATATTATTCTGCCTAAATATTATGAATACTTATTTTATTTATTATTTTATTGACAAACTGTGCTATTCTCTCATAATTTATTATTTAAACAAACGTAAATGCTATATTCTCTCTTTATTATTCCTCTCATTATA
>NW_001863082.1:0-994 GCF_000209125.1 Entamoeba dispar SAW760
TTTATTATTATATTCCTTTATTACTATATTCCTTTTATACTTTATTCCTTTTATACTTTATTCCTTTTATACTTTATTCCTTTTATACTTTATTCCTTTATTACTATATTACTATATTCTTTTTATACTTTATTCCTTTATTACTTTATTACTTTATTCCTTTTATACAAATACTCTCATGTATGTATATGTATAATATGTATAATATGTATAATATGTATAATATGTATGTATTTCTTTAAAAACAATGCTCTCAGCAGGTTTCGAACCTGCGACCCTGGCGTTATTAGCACCATGCTCTACCGACTGAGCTATGAGAGCTTACTATAACTACTTTATCATATAATCTGTTTACATATTATGTTTATATTATATATATTTCTTTCTATTTATATTATCTATATATTATTATATGTTTATATGTTTATATGTTTATATGACTATACTATTCTATTCTTTAACTATTCCGACTAACTTATTCACTCTTTTATATAACCTTTTATAACTTAAACTTACTTCTTTATTTTTTTTATATGTTATATATATATATTTTATTTATTTTATATCTTATATCCTTTTATATCTTTTATATCACTTTCCAGTGTTTATATGACTATTTATTGTTCTATATATGACTATAGATGCCATACTTTCTTATTATCTTACTATCATACTATCATACTATCATACTATCATACTATCATACTATCTTACTATCTTACTATATGTATCCTCTACTTATACACTAGATATACTATATCTTACTTTATCTATACTTTATGGATACTATATGTATAAAAAGTGAGGGCTAGAGGGATTGAACCACTGACCGGCTGATCTGGAGTCAGCTGCTCTGCCACTGAGCTAAGCCCCCTTCATCTATATTTAATCTATACTATATTCTTTTTATGTACTTCCCTTTATATATTATATATTATATATTATTATATTTATTATATATATTATATGTATATATTCTACTTTATATATTATA
>NW_001863081.1:0-908 GCF_000209125.1 Entamoeba dispar SAW760
ATTTATATATCTATGTATGTATTTATTTCTATATTCCTTTATTTCTATATTTCTATATTTCTATATTCCTTTATTCCTTTATTCCTTTATTTAAAAAAAAACTCTCTATATAAAAACAAAAAGGTAGATTACCTGACGTTCCCATCTGTGTGAACATAATGGTACTGATCAGGCTCTAAGCATCTTTACTTCCGTGTTCGGATGGGAACGGGTGTATCCTACTTGATATGAACCTACCGTTATCCTACTTACTTATGACTATGACTATCATATATTTTCTTATATTATTATATTATTATATGACTATGTACTTTTATTATTATTCCTAGTCTGTTTATTTTATATCTTATCTTTCTTATGTCTTTTATATATCATATCTATATCTATATCTATATCATATCTATATCATTTATATAACTTATATCATTTATATAACTTATATCATTTATATAACTTATAACATTTATATAACTTATAACATTTATATAACTTATATATCCCTTTTTTTATCTTCCCAGTATTTTATGAATGTTATAGGGCTTGTGGCGCAATGGAAACGCATCAGACTACGAATCTGGGGATTGCAGGTTCGATCCCTGCCAAGCTCGTCTTTTTATTGACTAGATTACTTTACTTTAATCCCTTTCAACTTCTATAACCTTTATATTCTATTATATATATATTTCTTTATTTATATATATATATATATTTCTTTATTTATTTATTTATATATATCTTTATTTATATATCTATGTATGTATTTATTTCTATATTCCTTTATTTCTATATTTCTATATTTCTATATTCCTTTATTCCTTTTATTCCTTTATTTAAAAAAAAACTCTCTATATAAAAACAAAAAGGTAGATTACCTGACGTTCCCATCTGTGTGAACATAATGGTACTGA
>NW_001863080.1:0-1006 GCF_000209125.1 Entamoeba dispar SAW760
TCATCTGTGTGACATAATGGTACTGATCAGGCTCTAAGCATCTTTACTTCCGTGTTCGGATGGGAACGGGTGTATCCTACTTGATATGAACCTACCGTTATCCTACTTACTTATGACTATGACTATCATATATTTTCTTATATTATTATATTATTATATGACTATGTACTTTTATTATTATTCCTAGTCTGTTTATTTTATATCTTATCTTTCTTATGTCTTTTATATATCATATCTATATCTATATCTATATCATATCTATATCATTTATATAACTTATATCATTTATATAACTTATATCATTTATATAACTTATAACATTTATATAACTTATAACATTTATATAACTTATATATCCCTTTTTTTATCTTCCCAGTATTTTATGAATGTTATAGGGCTTGTGGCGCAATGGAAACGCATCAGACTACGAATCTGGGGATTGCAGGTTCGATCCCTGCCAAGCTCGTCTTTTTATTGACTAGATTACTTTACTTTAATCCCTTTCAACTTCTATAACCTTTATATTCTATTATATATATATTTCTTTATTTATATATATATATATATTTCTTTATTTATTTATTTATATATATCTTTATTTATATATCTATGTATGTATTTATTTCTATATTCCTTTATTTCTATATTTCTATATTTCTATATTCCTTTATTCCTTTATTCCTTTATTTAAAAAAAAACTCTCTATATAAAAACAAAAAGGTAGATTACCTGACGTTCCCATCTGTGTGAACATAATGGTACTGATCAGGCTCTAAGCATCTTTACTTCCGTGTTCGGATGGGAACGGGTGTATCCTACTTGATATGAACCTACCGTTATCCTACTTACTTATGACTATGACTATCATATATTTTCTTATATTATTATATTATTATATGACTATGTACTTTTATATTATTCCTAGTCTGTTTATTTTATATCTTATCTTTCTTATGTCTTTATATATCATATCTATATCTATATCTATATCATATCTATATCATTA
>NW_001863079.1:0-769 GCF_000209125.1 Entamoeba dispar SAW760
TAGTCAAGATAATAAAGATAATAAAGATAATAAAAATAATAAAAATAATAAAAATAATAAAAATAGTATAAGTAGTATAAGTAGTATAAGTAGTATATCTAATATATCTAGGATACGATAAGCAATATAAAGTCTAAAAAGCGTATGCTTCCTGTCGGGTTCGAACCAACGACCTTTAGAACTTCAGTCTAACGCTGCTACCAGCTGAGCTAAGGAAGCTTACAAGTTAAAGAAGGAAGTAAAAAGTAAAAAGGGAGTATATAAGAAAGTGAAAGTATATAAATAAATAATAGAAATATAAAAAGGGGAAAGATTAAACATAAACATAAACATAAACATAAACATATATAAAGAAGTAGATAACATAAACATATATATATATTAACATATAAACATATATACATATATACTTAATAACATAATAACATAATAACATAATAACATATAAAGAAGTAGATTATATAAACATATATACATATATACATATAAATAAACATATATAAAGGATAAGAATATAGGTATAGGTATAGTTTTTGAAATAATTAAACATAGATGTATAAATATAAATATAAATATAAATATAAATATAAAATAGATATATAAAGGACTGATATACATTATAAGTATAAACATCTACTATAAGTATAAAATGGTTTCACCCGGGTTCGATCCGGGGACCCTCACCACGTCAAGATGATGTGATAACCAACTACACCATGAAACCTTTATAAACTGGTAAAAGGTCAAAGGTATATAGATACACTAAGAA
>NW_001863078.1:0-996 GCF_000209125.1 Entamoeba dispar SAW760
AGATAAAATAATTTTTAACAATTCATTCTAACATAATTTATTAATTATTGATAATTAAATCATTTTCTATAAAAAGTAATAAATATCAAATAACTTTTAGTGTACTAGTAATTGTTATAGTTATTATTAATTCTTGACGCAGTATAGATAAAATAATTTTTAACAATTCATTTTAATGATTAATGAATAAATGGATAATTAAATCATTTTCTATAAAAAGTAATAAATATCAAATAACTTTTAGTGTACTAGTAATTGTTATAGTTATTATTAATTCTTGACGCAGTATAGATAAAATAATTTTTAACAATTCATTTTAATGATTAATGAATAAATGGATAATTAAATCATTTTCTATAAAAAGTAATAAATATCAAATAACTTTTAGTGTACTAGTAATTGTTATAGTTATTATTAATTCTTGACGCAGTATAGATAAAATAATTTTTAACAATTCATTCTAACATAATTTATTAATTATTGATAATTAAATCATTTTCTATAAAAAGTAATAAATATCAAATAACTTTTAGTGTACTAGTAATTGTTATAGTTATTATTAATTCTTGACGCAGTATAGATAAAATAATTTTTAACAATTCATTCTAACATAATTTATTAATTATTGATAATTAAATCATTTTCTATAAAAAGTAATAAATATCAAATAACTTTTAGTGTACTAGTAATTGTTATAGTTATTATTAATTCTTGACGCAGTATAGATAAAATAATTTTTAACAATTCATTTTAATGATTAATGAATAAATGGATAATTAAATCATTTTCTATAAAAAGTAATAAATATCAAATAACTTTTAGTGTACTAGTAATTGTTATAGTTATTATTAATTCTTGACGCAGTATAGATAAAATAATTTTTAACAATTCATTTTAATGATTAATGAATAAATGGATAATTAAATCATTTTCTATAAAAAGTAATAAATATCAAATAACTTTTAGTGTACTAGTAATTGTTATAGTTATATAATC
>NW_001863077.1:0-878 GCF_000209125.1 Entamoeba dispar SAW760
ATCTTTACTCAGCATATAATACTGGCAGGATCAACCAGATATTTTATTCTTCTTCCTTTTTAAAAGGAAGGATTCTTTATTCTTACTTCTCTTTTGTATTTATATCCATTTTTCCTTTCTTTATTCTCCTACTTTTGACTTCTTTTTTATTTACTAATTATACTAAAAAACAAACTTATATTATTTAAATCTGTTCTGTCATCTAATTACTTTTATATAGTTAGATCAAGTACAATTTTCTTTATATTCAGTCTTATATTTATTTCTTTAAATTCTTTCATTCTTAACAACATATATCTATTATGATTATATTAAATTCTTTTAATAATCATTTCTTATTTCTTTAATTAATCTCTTCTATGAGATTACTTATTCTGTTTATCTCTTATATTATTCTCCCTAAATATTATGAATACTTATTTTATTTATTATTTTATTGACAAACTGTGCTATTCTCTCATAATTTATTATTTAAACAAACGTAAATGCTATATTCTCTCTTTATTATTCCTCTCATTATATAGTAGCATTAATTATTATTAATCATCCTTATTCTCTTAATGCTTTTATGGTAATGTATGTTTATGGTTTTATTTAATGAAGCTGTAAATATGTTTATAATTTATTTTAAGAATGCTTAACATAATTAAATACTACTCAAAATAGTTTTGTTTCTCGTGGGTTTTTTGAGACCCAAAACTATTATATTATACATAGTTATTCATCTATTTGGTTAGTATAGAATTATAAATTAAATAATACAAACATTAATAATCTCTTTGTGTTTAAATAATACAAACATTAATAGTCTTTTAATATCTTGTGTAGTCTAGTAGTCTTTTAATATCTTATAATAGTCTAGTAGTCTTTTAAATCTC
>NW_001863076.1:0-663 GCF_000209125.1 Entamoeba dispar SAW760
CAAGCCCTATAACATTCATAAAATACTGGGAAGATAAAAAAAGGGATATATAAGTTATATAAATGTTATAAGTTATATAGATGTTATAAGTTATATAAATGATATAAGTTATATAAATGATATAAGTTATATAAATGATATAGATATGATATAGATATAGATATAGATATGATATATAAAAGACATAAGAAAGATAAGATATAAAATAAACAGACTAGGAATAATAATAAAAGTACATAGTCATATAATAATATAATAATATAAGAAAATATATGATAGTCATAGTCATAAGTAAGTAGGATAACGGTAGGTTCATATCAAGTAGGATACACCCGTTCCCATCCGAACACGGAAGTAAAGATGCTTAGAGCCTGATCAGTACCATTATGTTCACACAGATGGGAACGTCAGGTAATCTACCTTTTTGTTTTTATATAGAGAGTTTTTTTTTAAATAAAGGAATAAAGGAATAAAGGAATATAGAAATATAGAAATATAGAAATAAAGGAATATAGAAATAAATACATACATAGATATATAAATAAAGATATATATAAATAAATAAATAAAGAAATATATATATATATATAAATAAAGAAATATATATATAATAGAATATAAAGGTTATAGAAGTTGAAAGGGATTAAAGTAAAGTAATCTAGT
>NW_001863075.1:0-943 GCF_000209125.1 Entamoeba dispar SAW760
TTGACGCAGTATAGATAAAATAATTTTTAACAATTCATTCTAACATAATTTATTAATTATTGATAATTAAATCATTTTCTATAAAAAGTAATAAATATCAAATAACTTTTAGTGTACTAGTAATTGTTATAGTTATTATTAATTCTTGACGCAGTATAGATAAAATAATTTTTAACAATTCATTCTAACATAATTTATTAATTATTGATAATTAAATCATTTTCTATAAAAAGTAATAAATATCAAATAACTTTTAGTGTACTAGTAATTGTTATAGTTATTATTAATTCTTGACGCAGTATAGATAAAATAATTTTTAACAATTCATTCTAACATAATTTATTAATTATTGATAATTAAATCATTTTCTATAAAAAGTAATAAATATCAAATAACTTTTAGTGTACTAGTAATTGTTATAGTTATTATTAATTCTTGACGCAGTATAGATAAAATAATTTTTAACAATTCATTCTAACATAATTTATTAATTATTGATAATTAAATCATTTTCTATAAAAAGTAATAAATATCAAATAACTTTTAGTGTACTAGTAATTGTTATAGTTATTATTAATTCTTGACGCAGTACATTTGAGATATTAATAATTATTAAAATAATAGTGGTCTATTTATAGATTATTTTTTGTTATTCATTGTAGAAATAACATTTTTTAAATCAAGATTTTATGAAGTATAAGTTATTTATTTTTAAATCAACATTTTTCAAAAAATCTTTTCTATTAAAAAACTATATTATTTTATTATTTAAACTATTTCAATTCAAACGTTAAAAAGATGAATAAAATCGTTCAATTTATCATTACAACATCATTAAATAAAGAGTTGTTTAGAATTCAATTCTGAACAACTTTTACCTTATAAATTTTTATACTTTCGTTGACATTTTTTGAGATATGAATGATTATTTTTATTAAAGACT
>NW_001863074.1:0-945 GCF_000209125.1 Entamoeba dispar SAW760
ATGATTTATTATCAATAATTAATAAATTATGTTAGAATGAATTGTTAAAAATTATTTTATCTATACTGCGTCAAGAATTAATAATAACTATAACAATTACTAGTACACTAAAAGTTATTTGATATTTATTACTTTTTATAGAAAATGATTTAATTATCAATAATTAATAAATTATGTTAGAATGAATTGTTAAAAATTATTTTATCTATACTGCGTCAAGAATTAATAATAACTATAACAATTACTAGTACACTAAAAGTTATTTGATATTTATTACTTTTTATAGAAAATGATTTAATTATCAATAATTAATAAATTATGTTAGAATGAATTGTTAAAAATTATTTTATCTATACTGCGTCAAGAATTAATAATAACTATAACAATTACTAGTACACTAAAAGTTATTTGATATTTATTACTTTTTATAGAAAATGATTTAATTATCCATTTATTCATTAATCATTAAAATGAATTGTTAAAAATTATTTTATCTATACTGCGTCAAGAATTAATAATAACTATAACAATTACTAGTACACTAAAAGTTATTTGATATTTATTACTTTTTATAGAAAATGATTTAATTATCCATTTATTCATTAATCATTAAAATGAATTGTTAAAAATTATTTTATCTATACTGCGTCAAGAATTAATAATAACTATAACAATTACTAGTACACTAAAAGTTATTTGATATTTATTACTTTTTATAGAAAATGATTTAATTATCAATAATTAATAAATTATGTTAGAATGAATTGTTAAAAATTATTTTATCTATACTGCGTCAAGAATTAATAATAACTATAACAATTACTAGTACACTAAAAGTTATTTGATATTTATTACTTTTTATAGAAAATGATTTAATTATCAATAATTAATAAATTATGTTAGAATGAATTGTTAAAAATTATTTTATCTATACTGCGTCAAGAA
>NW_001863073.1:0-905 GCF_000209125.1 Entamoeba dispar SAW760
ATTCTCAGTGTTAATACACTTCAGGAATTTAAATATAAACATACTTTGAATCGGCCAAGTCTGGTAAGCAGGACTGGCGATGCGGGATGAACCGAACGTCGAGATAAAGTGCCAAAAAGAAACATAACGAGTACCACAAAAGGTATTCATTCATATTGACAATAGGACGGTGGCCATGGAAGTCGGAAACCGCTAAGGAATGTGTAACAACTCACCTATCGAATGAATGAGTCCTGAAAATGGATGGCATTATAATTTCTTAACTGATACTCGACCGTTAAAATGAAGACATTTTAACGAGTAAGGAAACGAAATGGCGTAAGGACAACAAAAGTAGTAAAGATTTAAAGTAATTTAGATTGAAACTGTCCTTAGTGCAGATCTTGGTGGTAGTAGCAAATACTAAGAAGAGGAAAAAAACATCTTAGAACTGAAGAGGAGAAAGGTTCCTAAACAACATTACTTGGATTAGGGTGAATCGATCCTAAATTACAGATGGAAATCCTTAAGAAATATATAAGTGACATATAGTCAATATAAGGATTGAAAGGGAATAAGATTAATAGTTCTTAATCAAGAGAATTAATGATTAAATCTTAGAAATAAGATTAAATCGAATAAAATGGTAACATATCATGAACTTTAAAATGGAGTGTGAAAATCTACGGAAGAGTTCTCTTTTCTTCTTAACAAAAGTAAACTCCACTGAAATGAATCAATCAGAGAAGTGGAATTTATTGGCTTTGTAAGAAATTCAACATATGATTGAATTGTGGTATTTTTGCAGTCTTCATAAAAATTAAAGGGAATCTTAGCATAAAGCTAATTAAAGAATTCTTTTGCTCGTACTAATAACCGCAACAGGTCTCCAAGAAGCAAAATCTTTAGTTAAATAGAATAACGCA
>NW_001863072.1:0-596 GCF_000209125.1 Entamoeba dispar SAW760
GCAGTATAGATAAAATAATTTTTAACAATTCATTTTAATGATTAATGAATAAATGGATAATTAAATCATTTTCTATAAAAAGTAATAAATATCAAATAACTTTTAGTGTACTAGTAATTGTTATAGTTATTATTAATTCTTGACGCAGTATAGATAAAATAATTTTTAACAATTCATTCTAACATAATTTATTAATTATTGATAATTAAATCATTTTCTATAAAAAGTAATAAATATCAAATAACTTTTAGTGTACTAGTAATTGTTATAGTTATTATTAATTCTTGACGCAGTATAGATAAAATAATTTTTAACAATTCATTCTAACATAATTTATTAATTATTGATAATTAAATCATTTTCTATAAAAAGTAATAAATATCAAATAACTTTTAGTGTACTAGTAATTGTTATAGTTATTATTAATTCTTGACGCAGTATAGATAAAATAATTTTTAACAATTCATTTTAATGATTAATGAATAAATGGATAATTAAATCATTTTGTATAAAAAGTAATAAATATCAAATAACTTTTAGTGTACTAGTAATTGTTATAGTTATTATTAATTCTTGACGCAGTATAGATAAAATAA
>NW_001863071.1:0-952 GCF_000209125.1 Entamoeba dispar SAW760
AAAAGAATTAAATTAATGAAAAGTATTTAATTAATTATATTATTTTTATGTTATATTCTTCTTTATCTTTTGTTATTATTCACTTTCTTTTATTTTATTTTATTCTTTGTTTGTTATTTTATTCTTTTCTTTTTATTTCTTGTTTTATGATTATTTCTTTTCTTTATTTATTTAATGTAATTTATTGTAAATTAATGTATTTCATATTCCTGTTTTAATTATTCTTCTTTTATTTTTCTTATTAGTATATTTTAATCAGTATAATTTCTTCTTCTTTATTTTCTTATTTTAATAAGAACAAATCTTTATTATTGTGTTATTATGTTTATTTTTCATCTTAACATTAATTATATTATTCTTTTACTTTTTATTTGTTAATATGTATATTTATCATTTATATTTGTGTATCATATCAATTAATTAATAGTATTCTATTCTTTATATTTATTTATACTTTTATTATAAATGATATTCAATATTCATAATTAATAATCATTGATATTCTTACAAAATTAATTAAGATATTTTATAGTCAATAGTAATGTTATAAACAGATAATAATTAGGTGAATTTAAAACATGAATAAATTATGAATGCACGTGGTATGTGTAATGTGTAATATTCTAATCTGAAATAAAAAGATAAAAAATAAAATAAGAAATTAAAGAAAAGAAAAAGAAAAGATAGAAAATATATAATAATTTAACGAATAAGAAAATAAAAAGAAAAGAATAAAAAGAATAAATTACACTAAATATGAAATAAACAATTAAATATGAATGAAAATAAAAAAAGAACAAAAATGATAAAAAAGATTAATGAATTAAAATAATTGTAATATTATGAGTAAATGATAAATTGAATAAATAAAAAAGATTAACTTATACTATTATGAGAATACATTATAAGTAATGAATGGTTAGTCATAAAAGATAAGTAATAAATAATAATG
>NW_001863070.1:0-796 GCF_000209125.1 Entamoeba dispar SAW760
GGGCACCCAGGAGTGGAGCCTGCGGCTTAATTTGACTCAACACGGGAAAACTTACCAAGACCGAACAGTAGAAGGAATGACAGATTAAGAGTTCTTTCATGATTTATTGGGTAGTGGTGCATGGCCGTTCTTAGTTGGTGGAGTGATTTGTCAGGTTAATTCCGGTAACGAACGAGACTGAAACCTATTAATTAGTTTTCTGCCTATAAGACAGAAATGTTCGCAAGAACAGGTGCGTAAGTACCACTTCTTAAAGGGACACATTTCAATTGTCCTATTTTAATTGTTAGTTATCTAATTTCGATTAGAACTCTTTTAACGTGGGAAAAAGAAAAAGGAAGCATTCAGCAATAACAGGTCTGTGATGCCCTTAGACATCTTGGGCCGCACGCGCGCTACAATGGAGTTACTAGAGAGCATTTTATCATTTACACCTTATTTATTAGGCTATGTCTAATAGGTAGGGATAGTAAGTGGTGTACCGAGATTGAAATAGTTAAGGAAAACTCAAAAGAACGTACATGACAGGGATAAATGATTGGAATTATTTGTTTTGAACGAGGAATTCCTTGTAATATCGAGTCATTAACTCGAGATGAATACGTCCCTGCCCTTTGTACACACCGCCCGTCGCTCCTACCGATTGAATAAAGAGGTGAAATTCTAGGATTCTGTCTTATAGATAGAAAAATGGATTTAAATCTCCTTATTTAGAGGAAGGAGAAGTCGTAACAAGGTTTCCGTAGGTGAACCTGCGGAAGGATCATTAAAAGAAAAGAAATAATCTTTTAAAATA
>NW_001863069.1:0-918 GCF_000209125.1 Entamoeba dispar SAW760
TATATTTCTTTATTTATTTATTTATATATATCTTTATTTATATATCTATGTATGTATTTATTTCTATATTCCTTTATTTCTATATTTCTATATTTCTATATTCCTTTATTCCTTTATTCCTTTATTTAAAAAAAAACTCTCTATATAAAAACAAAAAGGTAGATTACCTGACGTTCCCATCTGTGTGAACATAATGGTACTGATCAGGCTCTAAGCATCTTTACTTCCGTGTTCGGATGGGAACGGGTGTATCCTACTTGATATGAACCTACCGTTATCCTACTTACTTATGACTATGACTATCATATATTTTCTTATATTATTATATTATTATATGACTATGTACTTTTATTATTATTCCTAGTCTGTTTATTTTATATCTTATCTTTCTTATGTCTTTTATATATCATATCTATATCTATATCTATATCATATCTATATCATTTATATAACTTATATCATTTATATAACTTATATCATTTATATAACTTATAACATTTATATAACTTATAACATTTATATAACTTATATATCCCTTTTTTTATCTTCCCAGTATTTTATGAATGTTATAGGGCTTGTGGCGCAATGGAAACGCATCAGACTACGAATCTGGGGATTGCAGGTTCGATCCCTGCCAAGCTCGTCTTTTTATTGACTAGATTACTTTACTTTAATCCCTTTCAACTTCTATAACCTTTATATTCTATTATATATATATTTCTTTATTTATATATATATATATATTTCTTTATTTATTTATTTATATATATCTTTATTTATATATCTATGTATGTATTTATTTCTATATTCCTTTATTTCTATATTTCTATATTTCTATATTCCTTTATTCCTTTATTCTTTATTTAAAAAAAACTCTCTATATAAAACAAAAGTAGATACTGACGTCCCATCTGTGTG
>NW_001863068.1:0-779 GCF_000209125.1 Entamoeba dispar SAW760
CAACATTTTTCAAAAATCTTTTTCTATTAAAAAACTATATTATTTTATTATTTAAACTATTTCAATTCAAACGTTAAAAAGATGAATAAAATCGTTCAATTTATCATTACAACATCATTAAATAAAGAGTTGTTTAGAATTCAATTCTGAACAACTTTTACCTTATAAATTTTTATACTTTCGTTGACATTTTTTGAGATATTAATATAAAAAAATAATGATTAATATTAAAAAGAAATACATAATGAAGATAAAATAAAATAAATAAATCATGAATAATAACTAATACAGATTAAGATAATTGTTAAACAGAATTTAATTTAAAGAATGAGATATAAAGATATTAAATAATTTTTTAATAGTCTTTAATAAAAATAATCATTCATATCTCAAAAAATGTCAACGAAAGTATAAAAATTTATAAGGTAAAAGTTGTTCAGATATTAATTTTAAACAAGTGATTTATTAATAAAAATTTATAAAAAATGATACTTCTATCATGATTTTTTTGAGACACAAAAAATGACTTATCTTAAATATACATCGTTTTTCATATAATATAAAATAATAATTATAATACTGATATATCAAATAAAATAATTGTTTTGTAGATAAAGTATTGAAGGACGTATAGATGAGTAGAGTCAATATTTTTTGTCACTGAGTCAATTTTATCATATCTCTGTAACAAGGTTGTTTTAATGAAAACTTATAAGGTAAAAAATGTTCTTGGAGGTAATCTGAAGACCTCATTTTTTAACAATTTTTTCATGATTATT
>NW_001863067.1:0-856 GCF_000209125.1 Entamoeba dispar SAW760
ATAAGTTATATAAATGTTATAAGTTATATAAATGATATAAGTTATATAAATGATATAAGTTATATAAATGATATAGATATGATATAGATATAGATATAGATATGATATATAAAAGACATAAGAAAGATAAGATATAAAATAAACAGACTAGGAATAATAATAAAAGTACATAGTCATATAATAATATAATAATATAAGAAAATATATGATAGTCATAGTCATAAGTAAGTAGGATAACGGTAGGTTCATATCAAGTAGGATACACCCGTTCCCATCCGAACACGGAAGTAAAGATGCTTAGAGCCTGATCAGTACCATTATGTTCACACAGATGGGAACGTCAGGTAATCTACCTTTTTGTTTTTATATAGAGAGTTTTTTTTTAAATAAAGGAATAAAGGAATAAAGGAATATAGAAATATAGAAATATAGAAATAAAGGAATATAGAAATAAATACATACATAGATATATAAATAAAGATATATATAAATAAATAAATAAAGAAATATATATATATATATAAATAAAGAAATATATATATAATAGAATATAAAGGTTATAGAAGTTGAAAGGGATTAAAGTAAAGTAATCTAGTCAATAAAAAGACGAGCTTGGCAGGGATCGAACCTGCAATCCCCAGATTCGTAGTCTGATGCGTTTCCATTGCGCCACAAGCCCTATAACATTCATAAAATACTGGGAAGATAAAAAAAGGGATATATAAGTTATATAAATGTTATAAGTTATATAAATGTTATAAGTTATATAAATGATATAAGTTATATAAATGATATAAGTTATATAAATGATATAGATATGATATAGATATATCATTTATATAACTTATATCATTTA
>NW_001863066.1:0-990 GCF_000209125.1 Entamoeba dispar SAW760
ACCATTATGTTCACACAGATGGGAACGTCAGGTAATCTACCTTTTTGTTTTTATATAGAGAGTTTTTTTTTAAATAAAGGAATAAAGGAATAAAGGAATATAGAAATATAGAAATATAGAAATAAAGGAATATAGAAATAAATACATACATAGATATATAAATAAAGATATATATAAATAAATAAATAAAGAAATATATATATATATATAAATAAAGAAATATATATATAATAGAATATAAAGGTTATAGAAGTTGAAAGGGATTAAAGTAAAGTAATCTAGTCAATAAAAAGACGAGCTTGGCAGGGATCGAACCTGCAATCCCCAGATTCGTAGTCTGATGCGTTTCCATTGCGCCACAAGCCCTATAACATTCATAAAATACTGGGAAGATAAAAAAAGGGATATATAAGTTATATAAATGTTATAAGTTATATAAATGTTATAAGTTATATAAATGATATAAGTTATATAAATGATATAAGTTATATAAATGATATAGATATGATATAGATATAGATATAGATATGATATATAAAAGACATAAGAAAGATAAGATATAAAATAAACAGACTAGGAATAATAATAAAAGTACATAGTCATATAATAATATAATAATATAAGAAAATATATGATAGTCATAGTCATAAGTAAGTAGGATAACGGTAGGTTCATATCAAGTAGGATACACCCGTTCCCATCCGAACACGGAAGTAAAGATGCTTAGAGCCTGATCAGTACCATTATGTTCACACAGATGGGAACGTCAGGTAATCTACCTTTTTGTTTTTATATAGAGAGTTTTTTTTTAAATAAAGGAATAAAGGAATAAAGGAATATAGAAATATAGAAATATAGAAATAAAGGAATATAGAAATAAATACATACATAGATATATAAATAAAGATATATATAAATAAATAAATAAAGAAATATATATATATATATAAATAAAGAAATATATATATAATAGAATATAAAGGGTATACC
>NW_001863065.1:0-729 GCF_000209125.1 Entamoeba dispar SAW760
GAACTGAAATAATATCATTCTAAGGAGACATACAGGATGAACAACAAATTAAAAAATAAGAGAGACTAATATACTAAGAAATATTAAGAGACTATTAGACTAATATACTAAGAGAATATTAAAAGATTACTAAGAGACTACTAGACTAATACGCTAAGAGATATTAAGAGACTATTAGACTAATACATAGGTGAGAATGTTAATGTTTGTATTATTTAATTTATAACAATATACTAACCAAATAGATTATTAGACTAAGAGATTTAAAAGACTACTAGACTATTATAAGATATTAAAAGACTACTAGACTACACAAGATATTAAAAGACTATTAATGTTTGTATTATTTAAACACAAAGAGATTATTAATGTTTGTATTATTTAATTTATAATTCTATACTAACCAAATAGATGAATAACTATGTATAATATAATAGTTTTGGGTCTCAAAAAACCCACGAGAAACAAAACTATTTTGAGTAGTATTTAATTATGTTAAGCATTCTTAAAATAAATTATAAACATATTTACAGCTTCATTAAATAAAACCATAAACATACATTACCATAAAAGCATTAAGAGAATAAGGATGATTAATAATAATTAATGCTACTATATAATGAGAGGGATAATAAAGAGAGAATATAGCATTTACGTTTGTTTAAATAATAAATTATGAGAGAATAGCACAGTTTGTCAATAAAATAATAAATAAAATAAGTATTCATA
>NW_001863064.1:0-324 GCF_000209125.1 Entamoeba dispar SAW760
ACATTTCATCTTCATAATTAAATAAAAAAAGAATATAAAAAGATGATGGAATATGATATTGATCAGTTTTGTACAATAGAGTTAATACGTTTTTTATTTAATTATGAAGATGAAATGTTCAACTATATGAAGAAAGAATTTCAAAATTGATTGAGTTATTTAAATATAATAATGATCAAATTCAACTTATATTCACAAAGAATAAAAGTGGAAAATTTTTGATTCAGAAAAGATAGAAAAGATGTTGACATCATACCTGTTCATTCTATTTATTCAATATGAGAATTTACAGAAAATATAATGAAAAAATCATAATAAGAATGT
>NW_001863063.1:0-957 GCF_000209125.1 Entamoeba dispar SAW760
GTAGCCAATGCCTCGTCATCTAATTAGTGACGCGCATGAATGGATCACCGTGATTCCCACTGTCCCTATCTGCAATCTAGTGAAACCACAGTCAAGGGAACGGGCTTGATTGGAACGGCGGGGAAAGAAGACCCTGTTGAGCTTGACTCTAATTTATCATGTGAAATCGATTTTTTGGTATAGGCTAGGTGGGAGACTTTGTCAAACGTGTAATACCACCACTAGAAATACTATTTCACTCATTTCGTTAAATGTTAAAATGGATTTTCCATTAATTTAAAAACATTAAAACTTCGGTTGAAACAGGCGATTGAAAAAGATAGACGGGGAGTTTGGCTGGGGCGGCACATCTGTTACAAGATAACGCAGGTGTCCAAAGATGAACTCAATGAGGACAGAAACCTCATGTAGAATATAAGGGTATAAGTTCATTTGATTATTGATTCCAGTACAATCAATAACTCTGAAATGATGGCCTAACGATCCCTAAGATTTTTAACTAGAAAAAATTTAAAACATATTAGATTTATCTGATGTGTGAGACCGTAAGGTGATTTCTAGTTAATCCTTTAATAATAAGGCTTGGGGTGTCAGAAAAGTTACCACAGGGATAACTGGCTTGTGGCAGCCAAGCGCTCATAGCGACGTTGCTTTTTGATCCTTCGATGTCGGCTCTTCCTATCCATTTCAAGCAGAATTGAAAAAAGGTATGATTGTTCACCATTTAATAGGGAACGTGAGCTGGGTTTAGACCGTCGTGAGACAGGTTAGTTTTACCCTACCGTTTCGGTAGATCTTCAAAGTATTTAGATAGTAGCACAACTCAGTACGAGAGGAACCGTTGTGTCACGCCACTGGATTATTCAATTATTTGATCAAATAGTGTTGAGAATCTAACACGTGTTGAAATAATGGCTGAAAGCCTCTCAAGCCAGAATTTCGTCTAGATGAATACTT
>NW_001863062.1:0-959 GCF_000209125.1 Entamoeba dispar SAW760
CAGCTGCTCTGCCACTGAGCTAAGCCCCTTCATCTATATTTATCTATACTATATCTTTTTATGTACTTCCCTATATATATATATATATATATATATTTATATATATATATATGTATATATTCTACTTTATATATTATATATTATATCCTTTATATTCTATATTCTATTTTATATTCATGACTTATACTTATACTTATACTTATATCCTTTATTATTATATTCCTTTATTACTATATTCCTTTTATACTTTATTCCTTTTATACTTTATTCCTTTTATACTTTATTCCTTTTATACTTTATTCCTTTATTACTATATTACTATATTCTTTTTATACTTTATTCCTTTATTACTTTATTACTTTATTCCTTTTATACAAATACTCTCATGTATGTATATGTATAATATGTATAATATGTATAATATGTATAATATGTATGTATTTCTTTAAAAACAATGCTCTCAGCAGGTTTCGAACCTGCGACCCTGGCGTTATTAGCACCATGCTCTACCGACTGAGCTATGAGAGCTTACTATAACTACTTTATCATATAATCTGTTTACATATTATGTTTATATTATATATATTTCTTTCTATTTATATTATCTATATATTATTATATGTTTATATGTTTATATGTTTATATGACTATACTATTCTATTCTTTAACTATTCCGACTAACTTATTCACTCTTTTATATAACCTTTTATAACTTAAACTTACTTCTTTATTTTTTTTATATGTTATATATATATATTTTATTTATTTTATATCTTATATCCTTTTATATCTTTTATATCACTTTCCAGTGTTTATATGACTATTTATTGTTCTATATATGACTATAGATGCCATACTTTCTTATTATCTTACTATCATACTATCATACTATCATACTATCATACTATCATACTATCTTACTATCTTACTATATGTATCCTCTACTTATACACTAGATA
>NW_001863061.1:0-998 GCF_000209125.1 Entamoeba dispar SAW760
GAGAAGGTTCCTAAACAACATTACTTGGATTAGGGTGAATCGATCCTAAATTACAGATGGAAATCCTTAAGAAATATATAAGTGACATATAGTCAATATAAGGATTGAAAGGGAATAAGATTAATAGTTCTTAATCAAGAGAATTAATGATTAAATCTTAGAAATAAGATTAAATCGAATAAAATGGTAACATATCATGAACTTTAAAATGGAGTGTGAAAATCTACGGAAGAGTTCTCTTTTCTTCTTAACAAAAGTAAACTCCACTGAAATGAATCAATCAGAGAAGTGGAATTTATTGGCTTTGTAAGAAATTCAACATATGATTGAATTGTGGTATTTTTGCAGTCTTCATAAAAATTAAAGGGAATCTTAGCATAAAGCTAATTAAAGAATTCTTTTGCTCGTACTAATAACCGCAACAGGTCTCCAAGAAGCAAAATCTTTAGTTAAATAGAATAACGCAGGTAAGGGAAGTCGGCAACATAGCTCTGTAAGTTAGCAAGAAAGAGTAGCTCTGGTGATTTCCTTGTAAAAGGATTAAAATCGAATCAGAACTTTAAAGGTTAGGGGAATCCGACTGTTTAATAAAAACATAGCATTCTGATAAATCTAAAAGGTTCATTACAGAATGTGATTTCTGCCCAGTGCTCTGAATGTCAAGGTAATGAAATTTACTTAAGCGCGGGTTAACGGCGGGAGTAACTATGACTCTCTTAAGGTAGCCAAATGCCTCGTCATCTAATTAGTGACGCGCATGAATGGATCACCGTGATTCCCACTGTCCCTATCTGCAATCTAGTGAAACCACAGTCAAGGGAACGGGCTTGATTGGAACGGCGGGGAAAGAAGACCCTGTTGAGCTTGACTCTAATTTATCATGTGAAATCGATTTTTGGTATAGCTAGGTGGGAGACTTTGTCAAACGTGTAATACCACCACTAGAAATACTATTTCACTCATTTCGTTAATGTTAAATGGATTTTCCATTATTTAAA
>NW_001863060.1:0-869 GCF_000209125.1 Entamoeba dispar SAW760
TTTATGTATTTTCTAAAGTAAAAATTCTAAAGATATTTCTTCTAAAAATAAGAAAATTTACTCTGAAAATGGGAATTCTTTCTTTTAAAAATAGAATTTTTGAATAATTAACAAAATTTTTTGAAAATAGTTTACTTTAAAAATAGAACATAATATGTCATAAAATTTTCCAAATTCGAAAATGAAGAAAATTACTTCCATAGAATTTTCAAAAATTTAAAAACAAAAAATTCAAGAATGATTTGAATTTATCTTATTTCTAAAAATAGAATAACAAAAAATTCATTAAAAATAGAAATTGTTATTAACTCAATTTTTATAACATTTTATAACAATAAATTACATGTACCAAAATATATAATAATATAATATTTCATACCACAAATAAATTACGTTCAAAATTATATAAAATATTTTTCAAGTGTTATATTAGTTAAAAAATCAATAAATAATTAAATATCTATATTTCTTTAAAAAGTAATAAATATCAAACACATTATAGTTTATTACTCATAACTATAATTATTATTAATTATGATAGTTATGTATTTGAGATATTAACTTTTTTATCTAAACTAGATGAAAGAAGTTAAATGTCGTCAATTTTAATAAAAAGTACTAAGTATTAATCACATTAATATGCACTCTACAAAAAGATAAAAATTATTAATTCTGGTCGCTTTCTATCTGAGATAATTTTTGACATGTTTCTGTCTAAATTAGATGAAAGAAGTTAAATGTCGTCAATTTTAATAAAAAGTACTAAGTATTAATCACATTAATATGCACTCTACAAAAAGATAAAAATTATTAATTCTGGTCGCTTTCTATCTGAGATAATTTTTGACATGTTTCTGTCTAAATTAGAC
>NW_001863059.1:0-960 GCF_000209125.1 Entamoeba dispar SAW760
TAACATAAACATAAACATATATAAAGAAGTAGATAACATAAACATATATATAATAACATAATAACATAATAACATATATATAATAACATAATAACATAATAACATATAAACATAATAACATATAAACATAATAACATATAAACATATAAAGAAGTAGATAATATATACATATATACATATATACAAATAAAGAAATAAACATATACATATATATATATATATAAACATATATAAAGGATAAGAATATAGTTATAGTTATAGTTATAGTTATAGGTATAGTTTTTGTTTTATATAAACATAGATGTATAAATATAAATATATATATAAATAAGAAATATATGATATATAAAGTGATGATATACATAATAAATATATATAATAAGTTTAAAGAAGTAGTTTAAGTATAAAATGGTTTCACCCGGGTTCGATCCGGGGACCCTCACCACGTCAAGATGATGTGATAACCAACTACACCATGAAACCTTTATAAACTGGTAAAAGGTCAAAGGTATATAGATACACTAAGAAAGGTTTATAAAGTAGTAAAAGGTCAAAAGGATATAGTTAGTGATATAAATAAAGTAGATAATGATATATCAAGTGATATAGACAAAGATATATATATATATATATAGATAAAGGATATAGATAGTGATATAGATAAAGGTTTATATATAAATATATATAGATAAGTAAGTAACTAAAGAATAGTGATATATACATATGATAAGATATACATATAATAATAAGTTGGTAGGGAATATAGTGATATAGTTATATACATAAGATAAGATGGAAGGTGTAGTAAAGATAATAAAGATAATAAAGATAATAAAGATAATAAAGATAATAAAGATAATAAGATAAAAAAATTAATAAAATAGTATAAGTAGTATAAGTAGTATATCTATATATCTAGGATATAATAAGTAATATAAAGTCTAAAAGCGTATGCTTCTG
>NW_001863058.1:0-836 GCF_000209125.1 Entamoeba dispar SAW760
GTAGCAGAGATATTAATTCAACAAATTTGTTGAAAAAAGGTGCACTTTTTATGATTTTATATAAAGTACTATATATCAATTATCTTCAAAAGCACTCTGCAAAAAGATAAAAATTATTAATTGTGATCGTCATGTATTTGAGATATTAATTTATTCTATTTTTATCTAAACCAAATGAAAGAAGTTAAATGTCGTCAATTTTAATAAAAAGTACTAAGTATTAATCACATTAATATGCACTCTACAAAAAGATAAAAATTATTAATTCTGGTCGCTTTCTATCTGAGATAATTTTTGACATGTTTCTGTCTAAATTAGACGAAAGAAGTTAAATGCGTCTGATTTTAATAAAAAGTACTAGGTATCTAGTAACTTTATATGGAACCTCCAAAAAATAAAGTTTTATCAGAAATGGTGAGGTTGTAGATGAGATACAAGTTCAACAATTTTATTGAAAAAAGGTGCACTTTTTTGATTTTAATAAAAAGTACTAGGTATCTATTACCTTACATCATGCACTTAAAAAATGCAGTTGTTATTAATTCTTGACGCAGTACATTTGAGATATTAATAATTATTAAAATAATAGTGGTCTATTTATAGATTATTTTTTGTTATTCATTGTAGAAATAACATTTTTTAAATCAAGATTTTATGAAGTATAAGTTATTTATTTTTAAATCAACATTTTTCAAAAAATCTTTTCTATTAAAAAACTATATTATTTTATTATTTAAACTATTTCAATTCAAACGTTAAAAAGATGAATAAAATCGTTCAATTTATCATTACAACATCATTAAATAAAGAGTTGTTTAGAATTCAATTCTGAACAA
>NW_001863057.1:0-934 GCF_000209125.1 Entamoeba dispar SAW760
ATATAACTATAACAATTACTAGTACACTAAAAGTTATTTGATATTTATTACTTTTTATAGAAAATGATTTAATTATCAATAATTAATAAATTATGTTAGAATGAATTGTTAAAAATTATTTTATCTATACTGCGTCAAGAATTAATAATAACTATAACAATTACTAGTACACTAAAAGTTATTTGATATTTATTACTTTTTATAGAAAATGATTTAATTATCAATAATTAATAAATTATGTTAGAATGAATTGTTAAAAATTATTTTATCTATACTGCGTCAAGAATTAATAATAACTATAACAATTACTAGTACACTAAAAGTTATTTGATATTTATTACTTTTTATAGAAAATGATTTAATTATCAATAATTAATAAATTATGTTAGAATGAATTGTTAAAAATTATTTTATCTATACTGCGTCAAGAATTAATAATAACTATAACAATTACTAGTACACTAAAAGTTATTTGATATTTATTACTTTTTATAGAAAATGATTTAATTATCAATAATTAATAAATTATGTTAGAATGAATTGTTAAAAATTATTTTATCTATACTGCGTCAAGAATTAATAATAACTATAACAATTACTAGTACACTAAAAGTTATTTGATATTTATTACTTTTTATAGAAAATGATTTAATTATCAATAATTAATAAATTATGTTAGAATGAATTGTTAAAAATTATTTTATCTATACTGCGTCAAGAATTAATAATAACTATAACAATTACTAGTACACTAAAAGTTATTTGATATTTATTACTTTTTATAGAAAATGATTTAATTATCCATTTATTCATTAATCATTAAAATGAATTGTTAAAAATTATTTTATCTATACTGCGTCAAGAATTAATAATAACTATAACAATTACTAGTACACTAAAAGTTATTGATATTTTTACTTTTATAGAAAATGAT
>NW_001863056.1:0-558 GCF_000209125.1 Entamoeba dispar SAW760
CACAGTGTTTAACAAGTAACCAATGAGAATTTCTGATCTATCAATCAGTTGGTAGTATCGAGGACTACCAAGATTATAACGGATAACGAGGAATTGGGGTTCGACATCGGAGAGGGAGCTTTACAGATGGCTACCACTTCTAAGGAAGGCAGCAGGCGCGTAAATTACCCACTTTCGAATTGAAGAGGTAGTGACGACACATAACTCTAGAGTTGAGTAAAATCAATTCTTGAAGGAATGAGTAGGAGGTAAATTCTCCTACGAAATCAATTGGAGGGCAAGTCTGGTGCCAGCAGCCGCGGTAATTCCAGCTCCAATAGTGTATATTAAAGTTGCTGTGATTAAAACGCTCGTAGTTGAATTAAAATGTGATTTTATACATTTTGAAGACTTTACATTAAGTGAAGTTTCTAGAAATGTTAAATTAAAATCAAAGAAGGAGACAATTCAAGTAATTGAGTTGTCATTACTTTGAATAAAATAAGGTGTTTAAAGCAAAACATTATGTTAATGAATATTCAAGCATGGGACAATGCTTGAATATTCATTAACATAATG
>NW_001863055.1:0-1649 GCF_000209125.1 Entamoeba dispar SAW760
ACTACTGGTTGTTTCTGGCAATATGTTCCACTTGTTGAAACACTATACCAAAAATCACATTTACTACATTTTGAGTCAGTAGATTTAGAGCAGTGTTCAATGGCTCTGTAATGTACACATTTATCTCCTATTAATACATAATTTTCTTCACATGAATAACAAGAAATTGTTGAACATGATGTACAATGTTCAGTTACTTCTAGACAAGATTGACAGTAAGGTGTTTTAAGAACATATCCATCTTCACATAAAGTACATCCATTTGGAGTTTTAGTTTTACATGAAGTTAACATATCATATGAAATACATTGTCTTCCATTATACAAAAAGAAATTGTCTTCACATGAAATACAACTATTTCCATCTAAACATTTAGTACAATTCTTTATACATTCTTGACAATCAACATCTTTTCTGTAAAATCCATCTTTACAAATAGCACACCCAGTCCCTGCTTTCATCATTTGAGTACATTTAGCATTAAGAATATCATCACTTTGACATATTGATTTTGTTCCATCTCTTTGTAATGTGTATTTGTCATTACATGAAATACAATAAGATTCATCACCAAAACATTCATAACAGTTAGAGTTGCATGGTAAACATTCTCCATTAGATAGATAATATCTCACATTACATTTAATACAGTTTCCCTCAAGATATTCAATACATTGATTTTCTGGTTTTGTTGAAGTACATAATCCATCTACAAGATAACTATCATTCTCACATGTAATACAATTTGTTGAACTATAACATTCTGTACATTTTAATGGACAATTAACACAACTAGAACCATCAAAATATTTCCCAGAAACACATTTATAACAAGTTGAATCTTTTTCTAATGAACAATCTGTTTTATCAATACAAATTCCATTCGAATTGATAATATATGAATTACTACAACTAAGACATTCTGTTGCTGTGCATTTTGTACATTCTGAACCAAAATTTTTGGAACATTCTTTGCATGTTCCATCATCATTAAACCATCCATCATTACATTGAACTACACCATTTGGTGATACAATAGAGGCACTTGATTGTTTAACACACTGTCCTGAAGACAACATATATCCATCATTAATATCACAAACTGAACACTCTCCATTATTTGTGCTACATACTCCACACCCTGAATGGAGTTCTGAACAATACTTATTACAACTTTGTTCATCCGAACTATATTTTCCATCTTGACACTTTCTGCACATTCCCATAATATAATTTGGACATACCTCTGATGAAACTAATTCACAATAATTTGATAACCCAACTTTATATCCATCTTCACATAATAAGCATTTACTATCTGAACTACATTTTTTACAATGGATATTACATGGAAAACAATTTTGAGATTTCAGTGTTTGACCTTTTAAGTAATATCCTTCTTTACATTCAACACAATTCCCAGCTGTTGAATACTTAGTGCAATTAAGAACAATTGGTCGTTCTGGGCAATCTCCCTCAATTGGGTTTCCTTCTCCACATTTTAAGCATTCTACTTTTCCAGTAGTAATGTACATATCAGTACAATAAGATGTTTCATTTATAATTATATTATTTGTTGTTCCTGTTTTCATGTTAATTAATGAGAGTCCATCATGTACAACAGAAATAATATTTTTTTCATTAAATTC
>NW_001863054.1:0-1018 GCF_000209125.1 Entamoeba dispar SAW760
ATGGTAGAGGTATATATATATAAAAGAAAGGATAAAATATAAGAAAGAATAGTTATAGTTATATATATATAGTTAGATGTATAAAGGTTGATATAATGATAGTTATATAATAAAAACAGAAAATACATACATACATAAATAAATATATATATATAGGTTCATATAATAATAGTACTCAGATTGACAGTGTGGCCGAGTGGTCTAAGGCGATTGACTTGAAATCAATTATCCTCTGGATGCGTAGGTTCAAATCCTGCCACTGTCGTACTCTTTTTATAAAGAATATAAATAATATAGTAAAAAAGAAATATAATAAATAAAAATAAATATATATAAGAAAGGAATAATATATATTTTATTGTAACAAAAAATAGTATAATAAATAGTCATATATATACTTATAAAAAGAAATATTATAGTATAAAAAGTGAACTCTTCAACGGGGATTCGAACCCCGGTCTTTCACGTGACAGGCGAAGATACTAACCAGCTATACTATTGAAGACTTCTAATAAATTAGTATAAAAATGGGGGGAGTACTGTAAAGTAAGATAATTAAGTAATAAAGGAATAAAGGAATAAAGTAATAAAGGAATATAGGAATAAAGTAATAAAGGAATAAAGGAATAAAGTAATATAGGAATAAAGTAATAAAGGAATAAAGGAATAAAGTAATAAAGTAATAAAGTAAGATATTAAAGGTATATAAAGTATAAAGGATATGATATATGATATATAATATAAAGGATATAATATATATAATAAATAATATATATATATATATAATAGGTGTATAAAAAGTGTAAGGATAATAAGTATATAAGTAAAATATGGTAGAGGTATATATATATAAAAGAAAGGATAAAATATAAGAAAGAATAGTTATAGTTATATATATATAGTTAGATGTATAAAGGTTGATATAATGATAGTTATATAATAAAAACAGAAAATACATACATACATAAATAAATATATATATATAGGTTCATATAATAATAGTACTCAGATGACAGTG
>NW_001863053.1:0-771 GCF_000209125.1 Entamoeba dispar SAW760
TTCTAGGTTTTGACGTCTCTATATTCTAGTTTATGTTATATTGTATTGTACTTTATGTTATATTCTAACCTATTGTGGTCTCTATATTCTATTTTACTTTATGTTATATTGTAAGCATTTGTGGTCTAAGGGCAGAATTCCACCCTTCCAAGGTGGAGATCCGGGTTCGAGTCCCGGCAAATGCACTTTTATATGTTTCAACTATGTTCTAGTATATTAGAGTATCTTATATTATTATTATATTATTATATGACTATATTATTATATTAATATATTAATATATTATTATATGTATTTATTAATATTATATGTTTATATGACTATATGACTATATTCCTTTTATGTACTACTACCTATTTTATCATGTGTATATATTATACCATTCTTTATACCTTATAGTCTTTACACTTATTTATGCTATGTATTAATCTATTAATCTATTAATCTATTAATGTGTTATACGTTTATATTCTTATAGCAATAAATTATATACATAAGGCTGTATACTATATACTTCTAGTATATCGGTATAATAAGTTGATAAGTAAAGTAGACTATATTGTACTTTATGTTATATTCTAAGGTTTTGACGTCTCTATATTCTAGTTTATGTTATATTGTATTGTACTTTATGTTATATTCTAACCTATTGTGGTCTCTATATTCTATTTTACTTTATGTTATATTGTAAGCATTTGTGGTCTAAGGGCAGAATTCCACCCTTCCAAGGTGGAGATCCGGGTTCGAGTCCCGGCAAATGCACTTTTATAT
>NW_001863052.1:0-921 GCF_000209125.1 Entamoeba dispar SAW760
AAAAATCAAAATTAAATGAACTTAAAAATAAATAAAAGATGAAAAGAAAAACAATAACAATGATAATTGATATTGAATATGATGAAATGGATGTGTATTTGTATGATGGAAATGAATATGAAAGAATTGATAGAATGAAATATATAAAAGAAGAAGAAAAGAAAATAAATGAAGAAATCATTTCCAATGATAAGAAGAATGTGAAAATTAGAAAAGAAAATATTAAAGGAGTAGAAATGATGATTAAACCAGAAAGTAAATTATCAATGATATTCAATAATATTAAGAAAGAAGTAGAAAAGAAAGGAGAAAATGAAAGAACAATCATTTTTATTCCTAATGGAACAAGTCAAGGAAATGAAAGAAGAATAGAAAATTCAACAAAACTAGGAAGATTAAATAATGTACAAATCATACGGAAATATCATATAATTGAAAGAATACATTCAGAAGAATATAACATAGAAACACCAATTCTTATCATAGAAAATACAGAAATAACATATGGAAATATTAAAAAAGAGAAAGAGATAAGATAAAAATAAGAATAATAAATAATATAAGAACAAACAATACAACAGAAGAAAATAAAGAAATCAATAGAATAACAACAGAAGAAAAAGAAGAGAAAGGAATAATAATAAATAATAAAATAAAACAAGAAAAAGAAATCAAAATAAACACAAAAAGATATGAATATAAAGAAATCAAAGAAGAAACATATATTAAAACAATATTAGAAATGATAGAGAAAGAAGAAGAATATTCAGAATATTCAACAGAAAGAGAAATGATAATAAATATCAAAAGAATAATATACAACAATAAAATCAATAAAAGAATTAATTGAAAAAAAGAAGAATAGGATATAATGAAATAATGATAACATCAAAGTATTTTAATGATATTAATGATTTTATT
>NW_001863051.1:0-514 GCF_000209125.1 Entamoeba dispar SAW760
ACTACGAATCTGGGGATTGCAGGTTCGATCCCTGCCAAGCTCGTCTTTTTATTGACTAGATTACTTTACTTTAATCCCTTTCAACTTCTATAACCTTTATATTCTATTATATATATATTTCTTTATTTATATATATATATATATTTCTTTATTTATTTATTTATATATATCTTTATTTATATATGCTATGTATGTATTTATTTCTATATTCCTTTATTTCTATATTTCTATATTTCTATATTCCTTTATTCCTTTATTCCTTTATTTAAAAAAAAACTCTCTATATAAAAACAAAAAGGTAGATTACCTGACGTTCCCATCTGTGTGAACATAATGGTACTGATCAGGCTCTAAGCATCTTTACTTCCGTGTTCGGATGGGAACGGGTGTATCCTACTTGATATGAACCTACCGTTATCCTACTTACTTATGACTATGACTATCATATATTTTCTTATATTATTATATTATTATATGACTATGTACTTTTATTATTATTCCTAGTCTGTTTATT
>NW_001863050.1:0-948 GCF_000209125.1 Entamoeba dispar SAW760
ATATATAATAGAATATAAAGGTTATAGAAGTTGAAAGGGATTAAAGTAAAGTAATCTAGTCAATAAAAAGACGAGCTTGGCAGGGATCGAACCTGCAATCCCCAGATTCGTAGTCTGATGCGTTTCCATTGCGCCACAAGCCCTATAACATTCATAAAATACTGGGAAGATAAAAAAAGGGATATATAAGTTATATAAATGTTATAAGTTATATAAATGTTATAAGTTATATAAATGATATAAGTTATATAAATGATATAAGTTATATAAATGATATAGATATGATATAGATATAGATATAGATATGATATATAAAAGACATAAGAAAGATAAGATATAAAATAAACAGACTAGGAATAATAATAAAAGTACATAGTCATATAATAATATAATAATATAAGAAAATATATGATAGTCATAGTCATAAGTAAGTAGGATAACGGTAGGTTCATATCAAGTAGGATACACCCGTTCCCATCCGAACACGGAAGTAAAGATGCTTAGAGCCTGATCAGTACCATTATGTTCACACAGATGGGAACGTCAGGTAATCTACCTTTTTGTTTTTATATAGAGAGTTTTTTTTTAAATAAAGGAATAAAGGAATAAAGGAATATAGAAATATAGAAATATAGAAATAAAGGAATATAGAAATAAATACATACATAGATATATAAATAAAGATATATATAAATAAATAAATAAAGAAATATATATATATATATAAATAAAGAAATATATATATAATAGAATATAAAGGTTATAGAAGTTGAAAGGGATTAAAGTAAAGTAATCTAGTCAATAAAAAGACGAGCTTGGCAGGGATCGAACCTGCAATCCCCAGATTCGTAGTCTGATGCGTTTCCATTGCGCCACAAGCCCTATAACATTCATAAAATACTGGGAAGATAAAAAGGGATATATAAGTTATATAAATGTATAAGTTAT
>NW_001863049.1:0-979 GCF_000209125.1 Entamoeba dispar SAW760
AGGGGAGGGGGAAAGTAGGAGTAGTAAGAGTAGTAGGTATAGTAGGTATAGTAAGAGTAGTAAGAGTAGTAGGTATAGTAAGAGGAATAAGAGATGTAAGAGATGTAAGAGATGTAAGAGATGTAAGAGATGTAAGAAATGTAAGAAATGTAAGAGATGTAAGAGATGTAACAGTAGTAAGTATAAGAAGTGAGAATAGATATAATAGATAAGAAGTGGAATAATAAAAATAATAAGGATAATAAATATATATAATATATATAATATAAATAATATAATAAAGGTATAGAGTAAGAATAGATATAATATATATAATAAGTATAATAAGTATAATATATAAGAGGAATAGATAAAGTTAATAGTATAAGTGACTAATAAATAAGAATATATACATATATATAGTATAAAAAGTGAACTCTTCAACGGGGATTCGAACCCCGGTCTTTCACGTGACAGGCGAAGATACTAACCAGCTATACTATTGAAGACTTCTATAAGAAGGTAAGAGTTGTATATATATACATGAATAAGTGTAATATATGAAGGTAAGAGTTGTATATATATATAAATATATAAATAAATATATATATATATGAATAAGTGAATAGAAGATATAAAATAGATATAAAAAAAAAGATAGAATATATATATAAATAAGATATAATAAGTATAAAATTTATAAAAAAATATATAATAAGAGATAGCAATATTAATCAAAGACAATGTGGCCGAGCGGTTAAGGCGGCTCCCTGCTAAGGAGTTTCCATTTGGAGCGTAGGTTCGAATCCTGCCATTGTCGTTTTATTCATAAAAATATAAGGAAAGTCGGTCGTTTTAAACATAAAAATATAAGGATATAAGTTAATAAAAGATAAAAGAATAAATGGATATATATAAGGTACATAAATATATATATATATACATATACACATATATAAATAGATAAACATATATATATATATATATATACATAAATTTT
>NW_001863048.1:0-737 GCF_000209125.1 Entamoeba dispar SAW760
CCATCCGAACACGGAAGTAAAGATGCTTAGAGCCTGATCAGTACCATTATGTTCACACAGATGGGAACGTCAGGTAATCTACCTTTTTGTTTTTTATATTATCTATTTAAACTTATTATATATTATATATTATCTATTCTATATATTTTTACTTTATTCTTATTATTTTATATATATACACTATACTTATAACATATTTATCATATTTATTATATATATTATATATATTATATATATTATATTTATTATATTTATTATATATCCTATATGACCCTTTTCAGTCTTTCTGACTATTATGTTCGTTGGTTTCATGGTGTAGTTGGTTATCACATCACTTTTACGTAGTGAGGGTCCCCGGTTCAAACCCGGGTGGAACCATTTTATATTAGTACACAACTTTATATGTATATGTATATGTTTATTTCTTTAACTGTTTAACTGTTTAACTGTTTATCTTTATTTATTCATATCATCTTATATATATATATATATATGTATCTATATTATTATATATACTTCTACTTCTACTTCTACGACTATATATCTATCTATCTAAACCTTTCTATGTATCTATGTATCTATGTATGTATATTACTTATACTTTATACTTTATACTTTATACTTTATTATTATATATCCCTTATTTACCTTTTTTTTATAATTATACCTTTTTATAAATTATACCTCTTTATAATTATACCTTTTTATAATTATACCTCTTTAGTCTATTTCTTATT
>NW_001863047.1:0-815 GCF_000209125.1 Entamoeba dispar SAW760
AGTCCCGGCAAATGCACTTTTATATGTTTCAACTATGTTCTAGTATATTAGAGTATCTTATATTATTATTATATTATTATATGACTATATTATTATATTAATATATTAATATATTATTATATGTATTTATTAATATTATATGTTTATATGACTATATGACTATATTCCTTTTATGTACTACTACCTATTTTATCATGTGTATATATTATACCATTCTTTATACCTTATAGTCTTTACACTTATTTATGCTATGTATTAATCTATTAATCTATTAATCTATTAATGTGTTATACGTTTATATTCTTATAGCAATAAATTATATACATAAGGCTGTATACTATATACTTCTAGTATATCGGTATAATAAGTTGATAAGTAAAGTAGACTATATTGTACTTTATGTTATATTCTAAGGTTTTGACGTCTCTATATTCTAGTTTATGTTATATTGTATTGTACTTTATGTTATATTCTAACCTATTGTGGTCTCTATATTCTATTTTACTTTATGTTATATTGTAAGCATTTGTGGTCTAAGGGCAGAATTCCACCCTTCCAAGGTGGAGATCCGGGTTCGAGTCCCGGCAAATGCACTTTTATATGTTTCAACTATGTTCTAGTATATTAGAGTATCTTATATTATTATTATATTATTATATGACTATATTATTATATTAATATATTAATATATTATTATATGTATTTATTAATATTATATGTTTATATGACTATATGACTATATTCCTTTTATGTACTACTACCTATTTTATCATGTGTATATATTATACCATTCTTTATACCTTATAGTCTTACAC
>NW_001863046.1:0-1034 GCF_000209125.1 Entamoeba dispar SAW760
GTGGAGTTTACTTTTGTTAAGAAGAAAAGAGAACTCTTCCGTAGATTTTCACACTCCATTTTAAAGTTCATGATATGTTACCATTTTATTCGATTTAATCTTATTTCTAAGATTTAATCATTAATTCTCTTGATTAAGAACTATTAATCTTATTCCCTTTCAATCCTTATATTGACTATATGTCACTTATATATTTCTTAAGGATTTCCATCTGTAATTTAGGATCGATTCACCCTAATCCAAGTAATGTTGTTTAGGAACCTTTCTCCTCTTCAGTTCTAAGATGTTTTTTTCCTCTTCTTAGTATTTGCTACTACCACCAAGATCTGCACTAAGGACAGTTTCAATCTAAATTACTTTAAATCTTTACTACTTTTGTTGTCCTTACGCCATTTCGTTTCCTTACTCGTTAAAATGTCTTCATTTTAACGGTCGAGTATCAGTTAAGAAATTATAATGCCATCCATTTTCAGGACTCATTCATTCGATAGGTGAGTTGTTACACATTCCTTAGCGGTTTCCGACTTCCATGGCCACCGTCCTATTGTCAATATGAATGAATACCTTTTGTGGTACTCGTTATGTTTCTTTTTGGCACTTTATCTCGACGTTCGGTTCATCCCGCATCGCCAGTCCTGCTTACCAGACTTGGCCGATTCAAAGTATGTTTATATTTAAATTCCTGAAGTGTATTTAACACTGAGAATTCTTCTTTGTTTATTCATAGTTTGACAAGATGTTGAGTGAAAATACTCACCCATTACACCTAATCATTATCTTTACCAATCAATACTATTAATACTTTGACCTTCCTAAGGGAATATTCAGGTGGAACCAGCTACTAGATAGTTCGATGAGTCTTTCGCCCCTATACTCAAATATGACAAGTAATTTGCACGTTAACACTGCGTGAATCTTCCACCAAAGTTTCCTTCGGCTTCAATCCGTTCAAGTATAGTTCACCATCTTTCGGGTCCTAACATATTTACTTCTTCTATTGAAAGATACTATGCTAAATGTATTTCTACACTCTC
>NW_001863045.1:0-473 GCF_000209125.1 Entamoeba dispar SAW760
TGTTATAGTTATTATTAATTCTTGACGCAGTATAGATAAAATAATTTTTAACAATTCATTCTAACATAATTTATTAATTATTGATAATTAAATCATTTTCTATAAAAAGTAATAAATATCAAATAACTTTTAGTGTACTAGTAATTGTTATAGTTATTATTAATTCTTGACGCAGTACATTTGAGATATTAATAATTATTAAAATAATAGTGTTCTATTTATAGATTATTTTTTGTTATTCATTGTAGAAATAACATTTTTTAAATCAAGATTTTATGAAGTATAAGTTATTTATTTTTAAATCAACATTTTTCAAAAAATCTTTTCTATTAAAAAACTATATTATTTTATTATTTAAACTATTTCAATTCAAACGTTAAAAAGATGAATAAAATCGTTCAATTTATCATTACAACATCATTGAATAAAGAGTTGTTTAGAATTCAATTCTGAACAACTTTTACCTTATAAAT
>NW_001863044.1:0-979 GCF_000209125.1 Entamoeba dispar SAW760
ATAAGGATAATAAATATATATATATATATAATATAAATAATATATAAAGGTATAGAGTAAGAATAGATATAATATATATAATAAGTATAATAAGTATAATATATAAGAGGAATAGATAAAGTTAATAGTATAAGTGACTAATAAATAAGAATATATACATATATATAGTATAAAAAGTGAACTCTTCAACGGGGATTCGAACCCCGGTCTTTCACGTGACAGGCGAAGATACTAACCAGCTATACTATTGAAGACTTCTATAAGAAGGTAAGAGTTGTATATATATACATGAATAAGTGTAATATATGAAGGTAAGAGTTGTATATATATATAAATATATAAATAAATATATATATATATGAATAAGTGAATAGAAGATATAAAATAGATATAAAAAAAAAGATAGAATATATATATAAATAAGATATAATAAGTATAAAATTTATAAAAAAATATATAATAAGAGATAGCAATATTAATCAAAGACAATGTGGCCGAGCGGTTAAGGCGGCTCCCTGCTAAGGAGTTTCCATTTGGAGCGTAGGTTCGAATCCTGCCATTGTCGTTTTATTCATAAAAATATAAGGAAAGTCGGTCGTTTTAAACATAAAAATATAAGGATATAAGTTAATAAAAGATAAAAGAATAAATGGATATATATAAGGTACATAAATATATATATATATACATATACACATATATAAAATAAGAATAAACATAATAATATATATATATATATACATAAATTTTTAATATAATAAGAATAAGGAAGTACTACTGTATATAAAAGAGAATATAAGATATATAAGAAATAACATAAAAGAATAAAAGGTAATAATAGATAATAATGGAGGTGAGGGGTATCGATCCCCTTGCCCCTCGCATGCAAAGCGAGTGCTCTACCATCTGAGCTACACCCCCATTAACAATAAAGGGGAGGGGGAAAGTAGGAGTAGTAAGAGTAGTAGGTATAGTAGGT
>NW_001863043.1:0-762 GCF_000209125.1 Entamoeba dispar SAW760
TTATACTTTATATCTTTTCTATATGTTTTATTCTATAACTACTATAACTATATCCTTTATACTTTTCCTCTACTTATCTATTTTATGTATACTACTTATACTAGATATGTTATTATGTTCATATCCTACCACACTTACTCTTTATCTTTATTCTCTATATATTTATACTTGTCTATATTCTATATTTTTGTATCATCTAGTATGTTTCTATTAGAGTCTTATACCACTTTCTATATTCTATTAGAGTCTTATACTACCTTCCTATATTTTCTTACTTTCTTATACTACTTTCTATAATCTATTAGACTTATATACTACTTTCTATAATCTATTAGATTTTTATACCACTTTCTATAATCTATTAGACTTTTATACCACTTTCCTTTCTATATTTAAAGGTTAATGACAATGTGGCCGAGTGGTCTAAGGCGTGTGACTCGAAATCACTTCTCCTATGGAGGCGTAGGTTCAAATCCTGCCATTGTCGTACTTTTATATCATTATCTTACACTATCATATATTTATATCTTAAATTTTATGTGTTATATATATATATATATATATTTATATTTATATTTATATTTATATCAATCTCTATATCTATAATTTTTATTCTTACACTTAGTCTATTTTTATGACTATTCTATATTATATATTATATACTTATACATCCTTCTAATTTTTATACTTCCTATTCTATATATCTACCCATTTCTATCAAAAATTATTTATTTTTATTCTTTTTATATGGTTATTCCATAT
>NW_001863042.1:0-873 GCF_000209125.1 Entamoeba dispar SAW760
CTGGAAGGAGAGTCATAGTTACTCCCGCCGTTAACCCGCGCTTAAGTAAATTTCATTACCTTGACATTCAGAGCACTGGGCAGAAATCACATTCTGTAATGAACCTTTTAGATTTATCAGAATGCTATGTTTTTATTAAACAGTCGGATTCCCCTAACCTTTAAAGTTCTGATTCGATTTTAATCCTTTTACAAGGAAATCACCAGAGCTACTCTTTCTTGCTAACTTACAGAGCTATGTTGCCGACTTCCCTTACCTGCGTTATTCTATTTAACTAAAGATTTTGCTTCTTGGAGACCTGTTGCGGTTATTAGTACGAGCAAAAGAATTCTTTAATTAGCTTTATGCTAAGATTCCCTTTAATTTTTATGAAGACTGCAAAAATACCACAATTCAATCATATGTTGAATTTCTTACAAAGCCAATAAATTCCACTTCTCTGATTGATTCATTTCAGTGGAGTTTACTTTTGTTAAGAAGAAAAGAGAACTCTTCCGTAGATTTTCACACTCCATTTTAAAGTTCATGATATGTTACCATTTTATTCGATTTAATCTTATTTCTAAGATTTAATCATTAATTCTCTTGATTAAGAACTATTAATCTTATTCCCTTTCAATCCTTATATTGACTATATGTCACTTATATATTTCTTAAGGATTTCCATCTGTAATTTAGGATCGATTCACCCTAATCCAAGTAATGTTGTTTAGGAACCTTTCTCCTCTTCAGTTCTAAGATGTTTTTTTCCTCTTCTTAGTATTTGCTACTACCACCAAGATCTGCACTAAGGACAGTTTCAATCTAAATTACTTTAAATCTTTACTACTTTTGTTGTCCTTACGCCCATTCGTTTCCTTACTCGTTAAAATG
>NW_001863041.1:0-902 GCF_000209125.1 Entamoeba dispar SAW760
TACCTTTTTGTTTTTATATAGAGAGTTTTTTTTTAAATAAAGGAATAAAGGAATAAAGGAATATAGAAATATAGAAATATAGAAATAAAGGAATATAGAAATAAATACATACATAGATATATAAATAAAGATATATATAAATAAATAAATAAAGAAATATATATATATATATAAATAAAGAAATATATATATAATAGAATATAAAGGTTATAGAAGTTGAAAGGGATTAAAGTAAAGTAATCTAGTCAATAAAAAGACGAGCTTGGCAGGGATCGAACCTGCAATCCCCAGATTCGTAGTCTGATGCGTTTCCATTGCGCCACAAGCCCTATAACATTCATAAAATACTGGGAAGATAAAAAAAGGGATATATAAGTTATATAAATGTTATAAGTTATATAAATGTTATAAGTTATATAAATGATATAAGTTATATAAATGATATAAGTTATATAAATGATATAGATATGATATAGATATAGATATAGATATGATATATAAAAGACATAAGAAAGATAAGATATAAAATAAACAGACTAGGAATAATAATAAAAGTACATAGTCATATAATAATATAATAATATAAGAAAATATATGATAGTCATAGTCATAAGTAAGTAGGATAACGGTAGGTTCATATCAAGTAGGATACACCCGTTCCCATCCGAACACGGAAGTAAAGATGCTTAGAGCCTGATCAGTACCATTATGTTCACACAGATGGGAACGTCAGGTAATCTACCTTTTTGTTTTTATATAGAGAGTTTTTTTTTAAATAAAGGAATAAAGGAATAAAGGAATATAGAAATATAGAAATATAGAAATATAGGAATAAAGGAATATATAAATACATACATACATAGATATATAAATAAAGATATATATAAATAAATAAATATAGA
>NW_001863040.1:0-889 GCF_000209125.1 Entamoeba dispar SAW760
TCACACTCCATTTTAAAGTTCATGATATGTTACCATTTTATTCGATTTAATCTTATTTCTAAGATTTAATCATTAATTCTCTTGATTAAGAACTATTAATCTTATTCCCTTTCAATCCTTATATTGACTATATGTCACTTATATATTTCTTAAGGATTTCCATCTGTAATTTAGGATCGATTCACCCTAATCCAAGTAATGTTGTTTAGGAACCTTTCTCCTCTTCAGTTCTAAGATGTTTTTTTCCTCTTCTTAGTATTTGCTACTACCACCAAGATCTGCACTAAGGACAGTTTCAATCTAAATTACTTTAAATCTTTACTACTTTTGTTGTCCTTACGCCATTTCGTTTCCTTACTCGTTAAAATGTCTTCATTTTAACGGTCGAGTATCAGTTAAGAAATTATAATGCCATCCATTTTCAGGACTCATTCATTCGATAGGTGAGTTGTTACACATTCCTTAGCGGTTTCCGACTTCCATGGCCACCGTCCTATTGTCAATATGAATGAATACCTTTTGTGGTACTCGTTATGTTTCTTTTTGGCACTTTATCTCGACGTTCGGTTCATCCCGCATCGCCAGTCCTGCTTACCAGACTTGGCCGATTCAAAGTATGTTTATATTTAAATTCCTGAAGTGTATTTAACACTGAGAATTCTTCTTTGTTTATTCATAGTTTGACAAGATGTTGAGTGAAAATACTCACCCATTACACCTAATCATTATCTTTACCAATCAATACTATTAATACTTTGACCTTCCTAAGGGAATATTCAGGTGGAACCAGCTACTAGATAGTTCGATGAGTCTTTCGCCCCTATACTCAAATATGACAAGTAATTTGCACGTTAACACTGCGTGAATCTTCCCACAAAGTTTCCTTCGG
>NW_001863039.1:0-248 GCF_000209125.1 Entamoeba dispar SAW760
TTATTATTATTTATGTCTATGTACTTTCCTATATACATCCTTATATATATATATATATTTTTTTATCACTTTCTTTATTTATGTATAATAACTATCTATGTATATTATACACTTCCACTTATACACCTATACACCTATACACCTAACACCTATACACCTAACACCTATACACCTAACACCTATACACCTAACACCTATACACCTATGCTTATGTTAAAAACAACGACAACGGCAGGATTCGAACCTAC
>NW_001863038.1:0-848 GCF_000209125.1 Entamoeba dispar SAW760
AATGGATGGCATTATAATTTCTTAACTGATACTCGACCGTTAAAATGAAGACATTTTAACGAGTAAGGAAACGAAATGGCGTAAGGACAACAAAAGTAGTAAAGATTTAAAGTAATTTAGATTGAAACTGTCCTTAGTGCAGATCTTGGTGGTAGTAGCAAATACTAAGAAGAGGAAAAAAACATCTTAGAACTGAAGAGGAGAAAGGTTCCTAAACAACATTACTTGGATTAGGGTGAATCGATCCTAAATTACAGATGGAAATCCTTAAGAAATATATAAGTGACATATAGTCAATATAAGGATTGAAAGGGAATAAGATTAATAGTTCTTAATCAAGAGAATTAATGATTAAATCTTAGAAATAAGATTAAATCGAATAAAATGGTAACATATCATGAACTTTAAAATGGAGTGTGAAAATCTACGGAAGAGTTCTCTTTTCTTCTTAACAAAAGTAAACTCCACTGAAATGAATCAATCAGAGAAGTGGAATTTATTGGCTTTGTAAGAAATTCAACATATGATTGAATTGTGGTATTTTTGCAGTCTTCATAAAAATTAAAGGGAATCTTAGCATAAAGCTAATTAAAGAATTCTTTTGCTCGTACTAATAACCGCAACAGGTCTCCAAGAAGCAAAATCTTTAGTTAAATAGAATAACGCAGGTAAGGGAAGTCGGCAACATAGCTCTGTAAGTTAGCAAGAAAGAGTAGCTCTGGTGATTTCCTTGTAAAAGGATTAAAATCGAATCAGAACTTTAAAGGTTAGGGGAATCCGACTGTTTAATAAAAACATAGCATTCTGATAAATATAAAAGGTTCATTACAGAATGTGATTTCTGCCCA
>NW_001863037.1:0-678 GCF_000209125.1 Entamoeba dispar SAW760
CATTAAATAAAGAGTTGTTTAGAATTCAATTCTGAACAACTTTTACCTTATAAATTTTTATACTTTCGTTGACATTTTTTGAGATATTAATATAAAAAAATAATGATTAATATTAAAAAGAAATACATAATGAAGATAAAATAAAATAAATAAATCATGAATAATAACTAATACAGATTAAGATAATTGTTAAACAGAATTTAATTTAAAGAATGAGATATAAAGATATTAAATAATTTTTTAATAGTCTTTAATAAAAATAATCATTCATATCTCAAAAAATGTCAACGAAAGTATAAAAATTTATAAGGTAAAAGTTGTTCAGATATTAATTTTAAACAAGTGATTTATTAATAAAAATTTATAAAAAATGATACTTCTATCATGATTTTTTTGAGACACAAAAAATGACTTATCTTAAATATACATCGTTTTTCATATAATATAAAATAATAATTATAATACTGATATATCAAATAAAATAATTGTTTTGTAGATAAAGTATTGAAGGACGTATAGATGAGTAGAGTCAATATTTTTTGTCACTGAGTCAATTTTATCATATCTCTGAAACAAGGTTGTTTTAATGAAAACTTATAAGGTAAAAAATGTTCTTGGAGGTAATCTGAAGACCTCATTTTTTAACAATTTTTTCATGATTATTTCATCATTTTATTT
>NW_001863036.1:0-892 GCF_000209125.1 Entamoeba dispar SAW760
AAAAAAAATAAGGAAGAAAAAACATAAATAAATATTGAAATAAGAATTACAAGCATCAAAAAGGAAAGAATAAAAAGGACATGAAACATTTAATATAAATACCATCATGGACATTAGAAAATAATAATATAAGAAACATGAACAATAAATAATAAATTAAATAATATAGGCATTAGTAATAATACATAAAGAAATATAAAAGGAAGATAGAATAAGAAAGATAGGGAATACTATTAAAGAAAAAAATAAATAAAGGATATAGGAAAGGAAATAGAAAAAAAAATTAAAATAAGTAACAATAAACAAGATTTATTTAATTCACAATGGTCAAATGAGAATACATCGCAACGTTCACTCTCTAGGGAATGATGAGCATGAAGTAGTTGTATAACAGTATAATCAGGAACATGGACAGCACAAGAAATGAATAAGAAAAAAAGATAAAGAAATAATATAGAAAGAAGAAATAAGAAAGATAGAGAAAGAATAATAAGGAAAGGAAAGAATGATAATAGTAGAGGAATTATAAAGAAAAGAGAACAACAAAAAAGAAAAAAAATAAAGGAGAAAAGGATAGAAAAGAAAAATAATAAAAGAATTAGGAAATAAGAGATAGAAGAGGGAAGGATAATAAATAATAAATATAAAAGAAATCAAATAAGAAGTATGAAAAAGGAATATAAGAAAAGAAGCAAGAGATATAATAAAAGAAAGAAAGAAGAATAGGAAGAAGAGAAGAATAAAAAGAAAAGATAAAAAGAAAATAAAGAAAAGAAATAAAAGATAGAAATAAAGGAAAAGAGAAAGAAAAAAAGCAGAAAACTCCACGTGTCGAATCGTGGCACCACGTGTCACACGAAAGTGCCGAGATAAACTCGGTTGAAGCGCCACG
>NW_001863035.1:0-885 GCF_000209125.1 Entamoeba dispar SAW760
AATATAGTCATATATGTCATATAGTCATATAATAATATAATAATATAGAGAATAGAGATAGTCAAGTCATATATAAAATATATAAAGATAACATGTAAGATAGAAGTAAAGAAATAGAAGTAATGTAGAGAAGAATAATATAAGTGAAGGAGGTATGGAGTGTATCTAGTATAGACAATAAAGACAATAAAGACAATAAAGACAATAAAGACAATAAAGACAATAAAGACAATAAAGACAATAAAGATAATAAATATAATAAAGACAATATAAATAATATAAATAATATAAATAATATAGATAATATAGATATAATAAATGATAAGAATATAATATATAATAATATATAAACATATATAGATAGAGAATATAAAATAAAAAAACTAAAAGAAATAGAATATAATATAATAATAAAAGAAATAGTTCCAATACTATCAATCATATCAACTTGACATCCTTTTCAACCCAGGTCTATCATTCGTAGACAGGTTTTCGTTGCTCCGTTAACCGGCCTCACGCTGTACCCTGTTCGTTACCTTCCGCACTAAATCTACCTACGTAAATTAAGTAATGAAGTACGAAGATATGGGATGGGGTAGTCTCAAATGTTCATAATTATGATAGGATCAATTCTATTTTTTTATAATGATTCCAAACAATTTGGTTACAGATGGGCGTTACTCATCCAATCACTAAGTTTTTAATAAGATTAATGATATAAAATATAAATAAGTAAGTAAAGAAAAATTATGGGAGATTATAAACAAGAAAAGATATAAATAGGTAGAGGGTAACTGGTCAAGAAGTTAACTAGTATCTAAGTATATATGGAATAGATAAGTTAAAAGGATAGTCACAGTATAGATAGTATAAGTAGTATAGATA
>NW_001863034.1:0-985 GCF_000209125.1 Entamoeba dispar SAW760
GAAGGAATAGAACGAAAAAAATTGATATTCCGTCGAAAAGTGAACCTTTATTACACAAAAGCTAGGAAAAACCATCGGATTAACACTAGACCAAAATTTTAAGATGGTAAAAGCTCGATTTGCCGAAAAGGATGACGTGGTTACCAACAAATATTCGGCATTTTCGGCGACATGTTTGTATGGATAATCTGAATCGTTTTCTATTTTTAGAAATTTTATAAATTATTTGTATGGATAATCTGAATCGTTTTCTATTTTTAGAATAATTCTATATTGTTTGTATGGATAATCTGAGTCGTTATCTAATTTTAGAAAAACTTTGAAGTTATTAATAAATTTATGAAGTAAAACAATAGTTTTTTCTAATAAATAACTAACAAAAGTTGTATAAATGAAAGAAAAATATTGATAGTTAAATGAAACCTGATAAAATACGTATCATTCAAAATACATTGAATGATGGCAGTAAGCCTGTCAGTACAGTTGAACAGTTTTTAAAGAAAATAAAAGAAACATGTTGAATTGTATTGATTAACATAAGGACAACGAAAGATGGAAGGAAAAAGAACAGGGAAAAGAAAAACGAAAACAAAAACGAAAGATGGGAGTTAAAAGAAAAATGAAGGATTTAAAGAAAGAAGAACTTGAGAATGAGGAATCTAAGAATGAGGAAATTGAGAATGAGGAAATGCAAGTGAGATAAAAATAAATTTAGAGATTAAAGTAGATGAAAATGGAAATAAAAATGAAACAAAATGAAATTAAGAAATAAACAAATGATGTTAATAATAAAGAAGTGAATTGATAAAAAGTAAGAGCATTTTACACGATTTCAAAATATTGTGTTTCTGGACCGATTCTAATGCAAAGATTTCAAGCGTAGCAAAAATGATAGTGAATTTAGAAATTGAAAAATGAAGAAAGAATTAAGAAAGAATTGAATGAGAAATGAAATTGATAAAAGTAAGAACATTTTACACGATTT
>NW_001863033.1:0-927 GCF_000209125.1 Entamoeba dispar SAW760
TTATAGATGTATGAAATTGTATATAGGAAATATAAGAGCAAGAGAATATTCATTTATAGTGATTATAATAAACGAGAATATTAAGAGAATCTTAGTATTTAATTGTGAATTAAAAGTAAAAATCCAATAATAATGGAATGATAAAAGCTATTTAAGGTAAGATTAATACATTTAATCCCGAGAATAGAAACTCTTGAAGAAGTAAATTATCTACCCGTCTTGAAACACGGACCAAGGAGTCTAACATGGATGCGAATGAGAATAGCAGGAAAGCTATAACATGAAGAGAAAACGAAAAACTATGAGAGTGTAGAAATACATTTAGCAATAGTATCTTTCAATAGAAGAAGTAAATATGTTAGGACCCGAAAGATGGTGAACTATACTTGAACGGATTGAAGCCGAAGGAAACTTTGGTGGAAGATTCACGCAGTGTTAACGTGCAAATTACTTGTCATATTTGAGTATAGGGGCGAAAGACTCATCGAACTATCTAGTAGCTGGTTCCACCTGAATATTCCCTTAGGAAGGTCAAAGTATTAATAGTATTGATTGGTAAAGATAATGATTAGGTGTAATGGGTGAGTATTTTCACTCAACATCTTGTCAAACTATGAATAAACAAAGAAGAATTCTCAGTGTTAAATACACTTCAGGAATTTAAATATAAACATACTTTGAATCGGCCAAGTCTGGTAAGCAGGACTGGCGATGCGGGATGAACCGAACGTCGAGATAAAGTGCCAAAAAGAAACATAACGAGTACCACAAAAGGTATTCATTCATATTGACAATAGGACGGTGGCCATGGAAGTCGGAAACCGCTAAGGAATGTGTAACAACTCACCTATCGAATGAATGAGTCCTGAAAATGGATGGCATTATAATTTCTTAACTGATACTCGACCGTAAAATGAAGACATTAAC
>NW_001863032.1:0-682 GCF_000209125.1 Entamoeba dispar SAW760
ATCCCCGTGCCCCTCGCATGCTAAGCGAATGCTCTACCATCTGAGCTACATCCCCAACACGGTAATATATAGTATAGGGGGGAGAGTATAAAAGTTAATATAGGTAGTATATAGTATAGGGGGGAGAGTATAAAAGTTAATATAGGTAGTATATAGTATAGTGGGGAGAGTATAAAAGTTAATATATGCATAAGTTATAAAGTGGTAGACTAATATAGTATAGTGGGGAGAGTATAAAAGTTAATATATGCATAAGTTATAAAGTGGTAGAATATTATATACTCATATAGTAATATATAGACAAATACACATATAAATACACATATAAATACACATATAAATACTAATATAAATACACATATAAATACTAATATAAATACTAATATAAATACACATATAAATACACATATAAATACTAATATAAATACTAATATAAATACTAATATAAATACTAATATAAATACTAATATATATAAAGGTATATATAGGAAAGTGGAATATATATAGACATTACTTAATATAAAAGAGTAAATATAGAAAAGCACATAGAAATGGTACATATATAGATATATAGATATATAATACATATAAGTAATATAAAAATGGTACATATATAGATATATAGATATATAGATATATAGATATAAGGATATAACATATAAGTTAGAAGTGAAAAGTATAA
>NW_001863031.1:0-833 GCF_000209125.1 Entamoeba dispar SAW760
ATGTATGTATTTATTTCTATATTCCTTTATTTCTATATTTCTATATTTCTATATTCCTTTATTCCTTTATTCCTTTATTTAAAAAAAAACTCTCTATATAAAAACAAAAAGGTAGATTACCTGACGTTCCCATCTGTGTGAACATAATGGTACTGATCAGGCTCTAAGCATCTTTACTTCCGCGTTCGGATGGGAACGGGTGTATCCTACTTGATATGAACCTACCGTTATCCTACTTACTTATGACTATGACTATCATATATTTTCTTATATTATTATATTATTATATGACTATGTACTTTTATTATTATTCCTAGTCTGTTTATTTTATATCTTATCTTTCTTATGTCTTTTATATATCATATCTATATCTATATCTATATCATATCTATATCATTTATATAACTTATATCATTTATATAACTTATATCATTTATATAACTTATAACATTTATATAACTTATAACATTTATATAACTTATATATCCCTTTTTTTATCTTCCCAGTATTTTATGAATGTTATAGGGCTTGTGGCGCAATGGAAACGCATCAGACTACGAATCTGGGGATTGCAGGTTCGATCCCTGCCAAGCTCGTCTTTTTATTGACTAGATTACTTTACTTTAATCCCTTTCAACTTCTATAACCTTTATATTCTATTATATATATATTTCTTTATTTATATATATATATATATTTCTTTATTTATTTATTTATATATATCTTTATTTATATATCTATGTATGTATTTATTTCTATATTCCTTTATTTCTATATTTCTATATTTCTATATTCCTTTATTCCTTTATTCCTTTATTTAAAAAAAACTCTCT
>NW_001863030.1:0-987 GCF_000209125.1 Entamoeba dispar SAW760
TCTGATAAACTTTATTTTTTGGAGGACCACAGAACGATATTGGATACCTAGTACTTTTTATTAAAATCAAAAAAGTGCACCTTTTTTCAATAAAATTGTTGAACTTGTATCTCATCTACAACCTCACCATTTCTGATAAAACTTTATTTTTTGGAGGTTCCATATAAAGTTACTAGATACCTAGTACTTTTTATTAAAATCAGACGCATTTAACTTCTTTCGTCTAATTTAGACAGAAACATGTCAAAAATTATCTCAGATAGAAAGCGACCAGAATTAATAATTTTTATCTTTTTGTAGAGTGCATATTAATGTGATTAATACTTAGTACTTTTTATTAAAATTGACGACATTTAACTTCTTTCATTTGGTTTAGATAAAAATAGAATAAATTAATATCTCAAATACATGACGATCACAATTAATAATTTTTATCTTTTTGCAGAGTGCTTTTGAAGATAATTGATATATAGTACTTTATATTAAAATCATAAAAAGTGCACCTTTTTTCAACAAATTTGTTGAATTAATATCTCTGCTACAACCTCACCATTTCTGATAAAACTTTATTTTTTGGAGGATCCACAGAACGATATTGGATACCTAGTACTTTTTATTAAAATCAAAAAAGTGCACCTTTTTTCAATAAATTTGTTGAATTAATATCTCTGCTACAACCTCACCATTTCTGATAAAACTTTATTTTTTGGAGGATCCACAGAACGATATTGGATACCTAGTACTTTATATTAAAATCAAAAAAGTGCACCTTTTTTCAACAAATTTGTTGAATTAATATCTCTGCTACAACCTCACCATTTCTGATAAAACTTTATTTTTTGGAGGATCCACAGAACGATATTGGATACCTAGTACTTTATATTAAAATCATAAAAAGTGCACCTTTTTTCAATAAAATTGTTGAATTAATATCTCTGCTACACCTCACCATTTCTGATAAAACTTTATTTTTTGGAGATCCACAGA
>NW_001863029.1:0-871 GCF_000209125.1 Entamoeba dispar SAW760
AGAGCCTGATCAGTACCATTATGTTCACACAGATGGGAACGTCAGGTAATCTACCTTTTTGTTTTTTATATTATCTATTTAAACTTATTATATATTATATATTATCTATTCTATATATTTTTACTTTATTCTTATTATTTTATATATATACACTATACTTATAACATATTTATCATATTTATTATATATATTATATATATTATATATATTATATTTATTATATTTATTATATATCCTATATGACCCTTTTCAGTCTTTCTGACTATTATGTTCGTTGGTTTCATGGTGTAGTTGGTTATCACATCACTTTTACGTAGTGAGGGTCCCCGGTTCAAACCCGGGTGGAACCATTTTATATTAGTACACAACTTTATATGTATATGTATATGTTTATTTCTTTAACTGTTTAACTGTTTAACTGTTTATCTTTATTTATTCATATCATCTTATATATATATATATATATGTATCTATATTATTATATATACTTCTACTTCTACTTCTACGACTATATATCTATCTATCTAAACCTTTCTATGTATCTATGTATCTATGTATGTATATTACTTATACTTTATACTTTATACTTTATACTTTATTATTATATATCCCTTATTTACCTTTTTTTTATAATTATACCTTTTTATAATTATACCTCTTTATAATTATACCTTTTTATAATTATACCTCTTTAGTCTATTTCTTATTCTTTCATCGGTAGGTTCATATCAAGTAGGATACACCCGTTCCCATCCGAACACGGAAGTAAAGATGCTTAGAGCCTGATCAGTACCATTATGTTCACACAGATGGGAACGTCAGGTAATCTACCTTTTTGTTTTTTATATTATCTATTAAACTTATTATATAT
>NW_001863028.1:0-966 GCF_000209125.1 Entamoeba dispar SAW760
TTTTGGTGTATTAAGCCATTGATATATTCTTTTGTTTCGTTGTGTATTATCAATTTTAATAAGATTTGCTTTTCTTAAATTTTGTGGTGTTAAATAAAAATTATCAATTGTTAATGAAGATTGTATTCCTTCTATACATGGGATTTTTAGTGGATGAATAAAATCAGAAGAATAAATATTTTGATAAATACAATTATTATGTGATTGTTCAATTAATTTAAATTTAGTGTGATAAGGAATATAAACTGGTTTAAAGAATGTAGGTTGCATGTTTAAAAATGCAATTGAAGATTATTTATTTGTTTTTATTTTGAAATTGATAACAAAAGTCTTCCTGAGATTAATTCTTAAGTTATTTTTTAAATCTTCTGACTTTTATTAATCATAGATTTATCCTTTCTAATTCACTAAGAAGTGAATAACTATTATTTATTTTTCACTAACCAATCATAACAAATAGAAATGATATAGATTAACAAAATTTACTTCTCTATTTTTTATGAAATTTGGACATTCTACTATTAATTTCCAAAGAAAAATAAATTAACATTAATTTTTAGAGAAACTATAGTCTACAAAATTGACACAAAAGATAAAAGAATCTAATTATCACTACTCAAACTATTCATTTTGTCATTTCATAAAATGTGAAAATTACATCGTCGTTTAGAATTTATCTATTTGTAAATCACGAATCACTATATAAATTGATAAAAGAAAAAACAAAAGACATTAAATAAAAAATGGTAAAAAATTCTGATGAAATTCCTGTTGATTTAAAACAAGCTCTTGAAAAAGCTATTCTTGATGTTTTGAAGACTAAATTCACAGAAACATCAATTAATCAGAATAAAGCAAAGTTAAATAAAAAACAAAGTAAGAAACCTTCAATATCATTTTTAAATTCACAAACACATATTAATTATAAAAACAAAAAAGAAAAAAACTATAAATAAAGAAAAAAGA
>NW_001863027.1:0-441 GCF_000209125.1 Entamoeba dispar SAW760
TCTCATACATAATTATGTTAAATAAAATGATGAAATAATCATGAAAAAATTGTTAAAAAATGAGGTCTTCAGATTACCTCCAAGAACATTTTTTACCTTATAAGTTTTCATTAAAACAACCTTGTTACAGAGATATGATAAAATTGACTCAGTGACAAAAAATATTGACTCTACTCATCTATACGTCCTTCAATACTTTATCTACAAAACAATTATTTTATTTGATATATCAGTATTATAATTATTATTTTATATTATATGAAAAACGATGTATATTTAAGATAAGTCATTTTTTGTGTCTCAAAAAAATCATGATAGAAGTATCATTTTTTATAAATTTTTATTAATAAATCACTTGTTTAAAATTAATATCTGAACAACTTTTACCTTATAAATTTTTATACTTTCGTTGACATTTTTTGAGATATCAATGATTATTTT
>NW_001863026.1:0-683 GCF_000209125.1 Entamoeba dispar SAW760
TTTAATAGTCTTTAATAAAAATAATCATTCATATCTCAAAAAATGTCAACGAAAGTATAAAAATTTATAAGGTAAAAGTTGTTCAGAATTGAATTCTAAACAACTCTTTATTTAATGATGTTGTAATGATAAATTGAACGATTTTATTCATCTTTTTAACGTTTGAATTGAAATAGTTTAAATAATAAAATAATATAGTTTTTTAATAGAAAAGATTTTTTGAAAAATGTTGATTTAAAAATACAATAACTTATACTTCATAAAATCTTGATTTAAAAAATGTTATTTCTACAATGAATAACAAAAAATAATCTATAAATAGAACACTATTATTTTAATAATTATTAATATCTCAAATGTACTGCGTCAAGAATTAATAATAACTATAACAATTACTAGTACACTAAAAGTTATTTGATATTTATTACTTTTTATAGAAAATGATTTAATTATCAATAATTAATAAATTATGTTAGAATGAATTGTTAAAAATTATTTTATCTATACTGCGTCAAGAATTAATAATAACTATAACAATTACTAGTACACTAAAAGTTATTTGATATTTATTACTTTTTATAGAAAATGATTTAATTATCAATAATTAATAAATTATGTTAGAATGAATTGTTAAAAATTATTTTATCTATACTGCGTCAAGAATTAATAATAACTATAACAAT
>NW_001863025.1:0-830 GCF_000209125.1 Entamoeba dispar SAW760
CTTTATTCCTTTTATCAAATACTCTCATGTATGTATATGTATAATATGTATAATATGTATAATATGTATAATATGTATGTATTTCTTTAAAAACAATGCTCTCAGCAGGTTTCGAACCTGCGACCCTGGCGTTATTAGCACCATGCTCTACCGACTGAGCTATGAGAGCTTACTATAACTACTTTATCATATAATCTGTTTACATATTATGTTTATATTATATATATTTCTTTCTATTTATATTATCTATATATTATTATATGTTTATATGTTTATATGTTTATATGACTATACTATTCTATTCTTTAACTATTCCGACTAACTTATTCACTCTTTTATATAACCTTTTATAACTTAAACTTACTTCTTTATTTTTTTTATATGTTATATATATATATTTTATTTATTTTATATCTTATATCCTTTTATATCTTTTATATCACTTTCCAGTGTTTATATGACTATTTATTGTTCTATATATGACTATAGATGCCATACTTTCTTATTATCTTACTATCATACTATCATACTATCATACTATCATACTATCATACTATCTTACTATCTTACTATATGTATCCTCTACTTATACACTAGATATACTATATCTTACTTTATCTATACTTTATGGATACTATATGTATAAAAAGTGAGGGCTAGAGGGATTGAACCACTGACCGGCTGATCTGGAGTCAGCTGCTCTGCCACTGAGCTAAGCCCCCTTCATCTATATTTAATCTATACTATATTCTTTTTATGTACTTCCCTTATATATTATATATTATATATTATTATATTTATTATATATATTATATGTATATATTCTACTT
>NW_001863024.1:0-395 GCF_000209125.1 Entamoeba dispar SAW760
AAAAATTTATAAAAAATGATACTTCTATCATGATTTTTTTGAGACACAAAAAATGACTTATCTTAAATATACATCGTTTTTCATATAATATAAAATAATAATTATAATACTGATATATCAAATAAAATAATTGTTTTGTAGATAAAGTATTGAAGGACGTATAGATGAGTAGAGTCAATATTTTTTGTCACTGAGTCAATTTTATCATATCTCTGTAACAAGGTTGTTTTAATGAAAACTTATAAGGTAAAAAATGTTCTTGGAGGTAATCTGAAGACCTCATTTTTTAACAATTTTTTCATGATTATTTCATCATTTTATTTAACATAATTATGTATGAGAAATGAATTGTTTAGAATTCAATTCTGAACAACTTTTACCTTATAAGTTTTTAT
>NW_001863023.1:0-932 GCF_000209125.1 Entamoeba dispar SAW760
AGTCTAGTAGTCTTTTAAATCTCTTAGTCTAATAATCTATTTGGTTAGTATATTGTTATAAATTAAATAATACAAACATTAACATTCTCACCTATGTATTAGTCTAATAGTCTCTTAATATCTCTTAGCGTATTAGTCTAGTAGTCTCTTAGTAATCTTTTAATATTCTCTTAGTATATTAGTCTAATAGTCTCTTAATATTTCTTAGTATATTAGTCTCTCTTATTTTTTAATTTGTTGTTCATCCTGTATGTCTCCTTAGAATGATATTATTTCAGTTCTTAGTTCTTTTTTCACCATTTTTTTATTTTTTCTAATTTTTTTTCTCTTTTCTATTTAACCCTATTAACCCTATTCTTCATTTTTTTTCTCTTTTTTTTATTGACATGGGTTTCCACCAAGATGTCATAATTCTTCACGAAATTCAAGTATGTGTATCACACTGGGTAGTAGATTAACATACTTGAATTTCGTGAAAAATGAGACATTTTTTGGTCAATTTTCATCCTCAATTTTTTCTCTCTTTTTGTTTTTAGATTTTTCATTTTTTTTTGAATGGCCAAAAACCTCGTCATTTTTCACGAAATTAAAATCTTTGCATCTCTGATGGTCCTAGATTAACATATTTGAATTTCGTGAAAAATGAGACATTTTTTGGTCAATTTTCATCCTCACTTTCTCCAATTTTTTCTCTCTTTTTGTTTTTAGATTTTTCATTTTTTTTTTGAATGGCCAAAAACCTCGTCATTTTTCACGAAATTAAAATCTTTGCATCTCTGATGGTCCTAGATTAACATATTTGAATTTCGTGAAAAATGACATGATTTTCATCAATTTCATCCTCCAATTTTTTCTCTCTTTTCTTTTTTATTTTTTTCTTTTTTTTATCCATTGTTCATGATCATCCAAAATCATCATCATTTGCTACGCTG
>NW_001863022.1:0-869 GCF_000209125.1 Entamoeba dispar SAW760
CATAATGGTAAATATGATGTTAAATATAAAGCTAAAGTTCCAGGTATTTATGATGTTCAAGTTCTTTTGAAAAACCCAGAGAATCCAGAAGAATTTAAAGACATTAAAGGATCAGTTTATCATCCAGAAATTAAAGATGGAGTTGATGCTAAAAAATGTATTGTTGATGGAGAAGGTATTGAACGACCAAATGATCAAGAAGATAATGTCTTTACTATTCATGCTAAGAACTTTAAAGGAGAAGATGTTTTAGTTGGAGGACATCCATTCCAAGTTATCATTGATCAAGTCACAGAAAGTGAAAAGAAGAAGAAAAAAGAAGGAGAAAAATCAAGTAGTTCTTCCTCTTCAGAAGAAGAAGATGACGATGCAGAAGATGAAGAATTGTTTGCATTCTTGAATGATGGAGAATCTGGAGACAACGAAGAAGAAAAAGTAAATGAGGAAGAAAAGGAAAAAGAAGAAAAGAAGGAGGAAGAAGAACCAAAGAAAGAAGAAGAAGAACCAAAGAAAGAAGAAGAAAAGGAAAAAGAAGAAGGAGTTGAAGAACCAAAAGAAGAAATTGAAGGAAAGAAGGTAGCACAAAAACAACAAGGAAGTATTCCATGTACTGTTATTGATAATGAAAATGGTACGTATGATGTTCATTATAGAGCTGCTGCAGGTAAGATTAGAGTTAAGATAGAATTAAATAAACAAAAAGTAGGTAAATCACCATATCATCTTGAAGTTGAAGAAGACGCTGATGCAGATGAATCAGGAGTTGAAAACTTCTGTTTTGTTGTCCAAGCTAAGAATAGAAGAGGACAAGTCCAAGCTGATGGAAAAGCTAAATTCACAGTTGAACTTGATGGACCAAATGGTAAGCT
>NW_001863021.1:0-1005 GCF_000209125.1 Entamoeba dispar SAW760
CATAACACTCACTACATCTTGGTTGATGATCCATAAGAATACGTTTTACAATGATCAAGTGATTGAACACAATCATCTCCATTAAATCCATATCCATCAAGACATTCAAAACATTGTGTCATAGAAGAACACTCATAGCAATTTTCAACACATTCAAAACATTCTCCAGCTTTTGCATAATATCCATCAACACAAACAATACATTTATCTCCTTTGTATGTAGCACAAAGTGGATTTGGTGGAATTTGACATTTTCCATCCTTCAAATAATATCCAAGCATACATGAACTACATCCATTTTCAGAACTAATGGCACAATATGGAACAACTTCTTTGAAGTATTTGCATGTTCCATCAATAAGAATATAGTTTGGTGCACATGAATCACAGACATTTGGATTTGTCTTACAAGAACTGCAATAAGCACTTGAGCATTCAGGATTTTGAGCAACAATAAGGGGAATTAGAAGTGTAAAAAGCATTATGACTAACAAGATTTAACCATTCAAAAAAGGTGCAGTTTTTGTAAAAGATTATTCAATAATTGAATGAAATTTTATCTTTTCTAATAAACTTTCAAAAATAAAACACCGAACAATAAAAATACATTCTAATACTTATTTTTATTTGAATTATAAATGTTATTCTTATGTAATTTTGTTAAAACACTCATTGCTTATTTCCTTTCTCTTAAGATCAACTGAAATGATAGTGTTATTGTATGACAAATATTAGGTTGTTATCCTAATACATAACACCAAATAATAAAAACATCACTTTCATTTCTTTTGTTTTGCCTCATAATCTCAACATATTAAGAATGAGTCAGAATACTTTTAATGCCAATTTTATTCAACTTATTTCTATGGATTAAATAAGTGATGAATGTATTAGAACAACTGAATTGACTTATCCTATGTTTTAGTTATCAAATTCTTCATCATTTTTCGTTTTATAAAAATGTATTTATTCATTATGAGTTGTTTCTTATTTTTAATAACTACC
>NW_001863020.1:0-791 GCF_000209125.1 Entamoeba dispar SAW760
ACTTGATTTCGTGAAATGAGACATTTTTTGGTCAATTTTCATCCTCAATTTTTTCTCTCTTTTTGTTTTTAGATTTTTCATTTTTTTTTGAATGGCCAAAAACCTCGTCATTTTTCACGAAATTAAAATCTTTGCATCTCTGATGGTCCTAGATTAACATATTTGAATTTCGTGAAAAATGAGACATTTTTTGGTCAATTTTCATCCTCACTTTCTCCAATTTTTTCTCTCTTTTTGTTTTTAGATTTTTCATTTTTTTTTTGAATGGCCAAAAACCTCGTCATTTTTCACGAAATTAAAATCTTTGCATCTCTGATGGTCCTAGATTAACATATTTGAATTTCGTGAAAAATGACATGATTTTCATCAATTTCATCCTCCAATTTTTTCTCTCTTTTCTTTTTTATTTTTTTCTTTTTTTTATCCATTGTTCATGATCATCCAAAATCATCATCATTTTTGCTACGCTTGAAATCTTTGCATTAGAATCGGTCCAGAAACACAATATTTTGAAATCGTGTAAAATGTTCTTACTTTTATCAATTTCATTTCTTCATTCAATTCTTTCTTAATTCTTTCTTCATTTTTCAATTTTCTAAATTCACTATCATTTTTGCTACGCTTGAAATCTTTGCATTAGAATCGGTCCAGAAACACAATATTTTGAAATCGTGTAAAATGTTCTTACTTTTATCAATTTCATTTCTTCATTCAATTCTTTCTTAATTCTTTCTTCATTTTTCAATTTCTAAATTCACTATCATTTTTGCTACGCTTGAAATCTTTGCATT
>NW_001863019.1:0-971 GCF_000209125.1 Entamoeba dispar SAW760
CGACTGAGCCACGGAGCTTTCAGTAAGCATAAGTTAAGCAGAAGTTAAGCAGAATGTTAAAGTAGATATGATAAGCAGAAATGATAAAGTAGATATGATAAGCAGAAATGATAAAGTAGAAATAATAAAGTAGATATGATAAAGTAAATATGATAAGCATAAGTTGAATAGGTAATAATAGGATAAAGTTATAAGGAGTAATAAGAAGGGTAATAATAGGATAAACATAATAAGAGGGTACATATATACATATATACATATATAAATATATACATATATAAATATATAAATATATACATAAGTACATATATACATAAAAGAATAAGAAGTACATAAGTACATATATAATATATATATATACATAGAAGAAATAAAAAGTAAAAAGTAAAAAGTAAAAAATAAGAATAAGGTATAGTAAAGATAGTCTATATATAATAGGTATAAAATAAGTAATAAGTAATAAGTAATAAGTAATATATAATATATAAAGAAATATAGAAATAAAAAGGAATAAATATAATAAGTCATTACATATATAAAATAAACATAAATAATAAAATAAAATTTAAATAAATATAAAAATATATATAAATATAGTCATAGTCTAGAAGTCAAGAATACTAATAATCTGTGAGCCTTCCTAGCTCAGTCGGTAGAGCGCGCGGCTCTTAACCGCGCGGTCGTGGGTTCGAGCCCCACGGGGGGCGTATTTTTATAATAAGAATAGGTGGTATAAGAGGAAATAGTATAAAGTATAAAGGTATAAAGGTATAAAGGTATAAAGGTATAAATGGTTATAGGTATAAAAGTATAAAAGTATAAAAGTATAAGAATATAAAGGTATAAAGGGATAAGAATAGTATAAGAGGAATAGAATAGTATAGTATAAAGGGATAAGAATAGCATATAGGTAATAGTATAAAGTAGGTACATCTAATAAGGATATAGGAAGTAAAATACTAAGTAAAATA
>NW_001863018.1:0-830 GCF_000209125.1 Entamoeba dispar SAW760
TAATTATCAATAATTAATAAATTATGTTAGAATGAATTGTTAAAAATTATTTTATCTATACTGCGTCAAGAATTAATAATAACTATAACAATTACTAGTACACTAAAAGTTATTTGATATTTATTACTTTTTATAGAAAATGATTTAATTATCAATAATTAATAAATTATGTTAGAATGAATTGTTAAAAATTATTTTATCTATACTGCGTCAAGAATTAATAATAACTATAACAATTACTAGTACACTAAAAGTTATTTGATATTTATTACTTTTTATAGAAAATGATTTAATTATCCATTTATTCATTAATCATTAAAATGAATTGTTAAAAATTATTTTATCTATACTGCGTCAAGAATTAATAATAACTATAACAATTACTAGTACACTAAAAGTTATTTGATATTTATTACTTTTTATAGAAAATGATTTAATTATCCATTTATTCAATTAGTAAAGTTAAAGACTATTTTAAATTAAAAAACTATATTATTTTATTATTTAAACTATTTCAATTCAAACATTAAAAAAATAAATAAAAAATCGTTCAATTAATCATTATAATATCATTAAATAAAAAGTTGTTTAGAATTCAATTCTGAACAACTTTTACCTTATAAATTTTTATACTTTCGTTGACATTTTTTGAGATATTAATAACTAATTGATAATATTAATAACCATAAAATAAAATATGACAAAAATTCTGTTAAAAAATTAAAATAATTATACTTTATTTTACCAATTTAATATTTAATGATAAAAAAGAAAGATAATTAATTATATTAAAATGTTAAAAATGAGTAAAAATTAACCATAAAATAAAA
>NW_001863017.1:0-968 GCF_000209125.1 Entamoeba dispar SAW760
TTCTTCTTTTCGAATTTGGAAAATTTTATGACATATTATGTTCTATTTTTAAAGTAAACTATTTTCAAAAAATTTTGTTAATTATTCAAAAATTCTATTTTTAAAAGAAAGAATTCCCATTTTCAGAGTAAATTTTCTTATTTTTAGAAGAAATATCTTTAGAATTTTTACTTTTAGAAAATACATTAAAGTATCAGTAAAATATAATAAATAATATTTTAATAATTTTTAATATCAAATAAAATAACTAGTATAAAAGAGGGTATTAAAAGACTTAATAATATTTAAATTTAAAATGTCAAAAAATTGGGTATAAACCCAATAAAGGACAGATGAGAAAAGAAGAAATAAATCTTCTGTTGAAGAATTTCGAATTAAATAATTCGAAAATTCAAAATAGTTTTGGGTCTCAAAAAACCCACGAGAAACAAAACTATTTTGAGTAGTATTTAATTATGTTAAGCATTCTTAAAATAAATTATAAACATATTTACAGCTTCATTAAATAAAACCATAAACATACATTACCATAAAAGCATTAAGAGAATAAGGATGATTAATAATAATTAATGCTACTATATAATGAGAGGAATAATAAAGAGAGAATATAGCATTTACGTTTGTTTAAATAATAAATTATGAGAGAATAGCACAGTTTGTCAATAAAATAATAAATAAAATAAGTATTCATAATATTTAGGGAGAATAATATAAGAGATAAACAGAATAAGTAATCTCATAGAAGAGATTAATTAAAGAAATAAGAAATGATTATTAAAAGAATTTAATATAATCATAATAGATATATGTTGTTAAGAATGAAAGAATTTAAAGAAATAAATATAAGACTGAATATAAAGAAAATTGTACTTGATCTAACTATATAAAAGTAATTAGATGACAGAACAGATTTAAATAATATAAGTTTGTTTTTTAGTATAATTAGTAAATAAAAAAGAAGTCAAAGT
>NW_001863016.1:0-875 GCF_000209125.1 Entamoeba dispar SAW760
ATTTCTGATAAAACTTTATTTTTTGGAGGTTCCATATAAAGTTACTAGATACCTAGTACTTTTTATTAAAATCAGACGCATTTAACTTCTTTCGTCTAATTTAGACAGAAACATGTCAAAAATTATCTCAGATAGAAAGCGACCAGAATTAATAATTTTTATCTTTTTGTAGAGTGCATATTAATGTGATTAATACTTAGTACTTTTTATTAAAATTGACGACATTTAACTTCTTTCATTTGGTTTAGATAAAAATAGAATAAATTAATATCTCAAATACATGACGATCACAATTAATAATTTTTATCTTTTTGCAGAGTGCTTTTGAAGATAATTGATATATAGTACTTTATATTAAAATCATAAAAAGTGCACCTTTTTTCAACAAATTTGTTGAATTAATATCTCTGCTACAACCTCACCATTTCTGATAAAACTTTATTTTTTGGAGGATCCACAGAACGATATTGGATACCTAGTACTTTTTATTAAAATCAAAAAAGTGCACCTTTTTTCAACAAATTTGTTGAATTAATATCTCTGCTACAACCTCACCATTTCTGATAAAACTTTATTTTTTGGAGGATCCACAGAACGATATTGGATACCTAGTACTTTTTATTAAAATCAAAAAAGTGCACCTTTTTTCAATAAAATTGTTGAATTAATATCTCTGCTACAACCTCACCATTTCTGATAAAACTTTATTTTTTGGAGGATCCACAGAACGATATTGGATACCTAGTACTTTATATTAAAATCATAAAAAGTGCACCTTTTTTCAATAAAATTGTTGAAATTATATCTCTGCTACAACCTCACCATTTCTGAATAAAACTTTATTTTTTGGAGGATCACAGAACGATATGGGATAC
>NW_001863015.1:0-1033 GCF_000209125.1 Entamoeba dispar SAW760
AAATAAATAAAATATATATATATAACATATAAAAAAAATAAAGAAGTAAGTTTAAGTTATAAAAGGTTATATAAAAGAGCGAATAAGTTAGTCGGAATAGTTAAAGAATAGAATAGTATAGTCATATAAACATATAAACATATAAACATATAATAATATATAGATAATATAAATAGAAAGAAATATATATAATATAAACATAATATGTAAACAGATTATATGATAAAGTAGTTATAGTAAGCTCTCATAGCTCAGTCGGTAGAGCATGGTGCTAATAACGCCAGGGTCGCAGGTTCGAAACCTGCTGAGAGCATTGTTTTTAAAGAAATACATACATATTATACATATTATACATATTATACATATTATACATATACATACATGAGAGTATTTGTATAAAAGGAATAAAGTAATAAAGTAATAAAGGAATAAAGTATAAAAAGAATATAGTAATATAGTAATAAAGGAATAAAGTATAAAAGGAATAAAGTATAAAAGGAATAAAGTATAAAAGGAATAAAGTATAAAAGGAATATAGTAATAAAGGAATATAATAATAAAGGATATAAGTATAAGTATAAGTATAAGTCATGAATATAAAATAGAATATAGAATATAAAGGATATAATATATAATATATAAAGTAGAATATATACATATAATATATATAATAAATATAATAATATATAATATATAATATATAAGGGAAGTACATAAAAAGAATATAGTATAGATTAAATATAGATGAAGGGGGCTTAGCTCAGTGGCAGAGCAGCTGACTCCAGATCAGCCGGTCAGTGGTTCAATCCCTCTAGCCCTCACTTTTTATACATATAGTATCCATAAAGTATAGATAAAGTAAGATATAGTATATCTAGTGTATAAGTAGAGGATACATATAGTAAGATAGTAAGATAGTATGATAGTATGATAGTATGATAGTATGATAGTATGATAGTAAGATAATAAGGAAGTATGGCATCTATAGTCATATATAGAACAATAAATAGTCATATAAACACTGGAAAGTGAT
>NW_001863014.1:0-919 GCF_000209125.1 Entamoeba dispar SAW760
ATTACTTCTTAATTACTTCCATTTCTTACTTATTACTTATTACTTCTTACTTATTACTTCTTACTTATTACTTCTTACATCCTTTTACTACTTACTACTTACACCTACCCATCTATTCATAACGGTTCCATGGTGTAGGGGCAGCATATAAGATTTTGGTTCTTAGGACCCCAGTTCGAATCTGGGTGGGACCACTTTTTATGTATATAACTATACCTTTATACCATTATATTAAACTTATGAACTTTATCTATGTTTATATTCTAACTATTATCTCTTTCTATATATATTTCTATCTTATATTATGTTATATATTCTACTATATTCTACTTTTATCACCACTTATGTATGTATGTATATATATATATCACTATCTATATATTATATATATATATTATGTATCTATATATTATATATATTATGTATCTATATATTATTTATATATATTATATATATATTATCTATCTATATATTCTTCTTTATCACTCTCTGTCTATATGTTTATTCCTTTTATATATGTTTATTCCTTTTATATATGTTTATTCCCTTTAAAAAATACCTAGAAGGCGACTATGGGGATCGGACCCATGACCTTCTCTTTACGAGAGAGACGCTCTGCCACTGAGCTAAGCCGCCTTATATTATTATTACCTATTTCTATCTTTACACTTAGCTTATATATATTTATTATCTTCCCTATTTATTATGTTATTATTTATCATCTTTTTACCTTTATATCTTTTTATTACTTTATTATACATCTACTATACACTTCTTACTATTACTATTTCCTACTTATTACTATTTACTTATTACTTCTTACATTACTTCCATTTCTTACTTATTACTTATTACTTCTTACTTATTACTTCTTACTTATTACTTCTTACATCCTTTTACTACTTACTACTTACACCTA
>NW_001863013.1:0-839 GCF_000209125.1 Entamoeba dispar SAW760
AATTTGTAATATAGGAAATTATTAAGAGCAAGAGAATTATTTCATTTATAGTGATTATTAATAAACGAGAATATTAAGAGAAATCTTAGTATTTAATTGTGAATTAAAAGTAAAAATCCAATAATAATGGAATGATAAAAGCTATTTAAGGTAAGATTAATACATTTAATCCCGAGAATAGAAACTCTTGAAGAAGTAAATTATCTACCCGTCTTGAAACACGGACCAAGGAGTCTAACATGGATGCGAATGAGAATAGCAGGAAAGCTATAACATGAAGAGAAAACGAAAAACTATGAGAGTGTAGAAATACATTTAGCAATAGTATCTTTCAATAGAAGAAGTAAATATGTTAGGACCCGAAAGATGGTGAACTATACTTGAACGGATTGAAGCCGAAGGAAACTTTGGTGGAAGATTCACGCAGTGTTAACGTGCAAATTACTTGTCATATTTGAGTATAGGGGCGAAAGACTCATCGAACTATCTAGTAGCTGGTTCCACCTGAATATTCCCTTAGGAAGGTCAAAGTATTAATAGTATTGATTGGTAAAGATAATGATTAGGTGTAATGGGTGAGTATTTTCACTCAACATCTTGTCAAACTATGAATAAACAAAGAAGAATTCTCAGTGTTAAATACACTTCAGGAATTTAAATATAAACATACTTTGAATCGGCCAAGTCTGGTAAGCAGGACTGGCGATGCGGGATGAACCGAACGTCGAGATAAAGTGCCAAAAAGAAACATAACGAGTACCACAAAAGGTATTCATTCATATTGACAATAGGGACGGTGGCCATGGAAGTCGGAAACCGCTAAGGAATGTGTAACAACT
>NW_001863012.1:0-754 GCF_000209125.1 Entamoeba dispar SAW760
AAATATATTTTGAAAAGAATATAGTTTAGAAAAGAGTAAATTTATTTGGAAGTATAAATCGAAAAGGTGATAGTATTCATCAAAGTCTAAATATTACAGGAAAACTGATAGCAAAGAAGTACTGTGAAGGAAAACTTAAAAGAACTTTGGAAAAAGAGTGAAAAGAGCTTGAAAGAGTAATATGTGAACGGATAATTTATAAGAAAAATAGTAGAATGTATTATAAATAAAAATATAAAAAGATTAGATATATAAGTAGTATATTTAATAAGATTGTATTGAAATTTGTAATATTTGAGTATAGGGGCGAAAGACTCATCGAACTATCTAGTAGCTGGTTCCACCTGAATATTCCCTTAGGAAGGTCAAAGTATTAATAGTATTGATTGGTAAAGATAATGATTAGGTGTAATGGGTGAGTATTTTCACTCAACATCTTGTCAAACTATGAATAAACAAAGAAGAATTCTCAGTGTTAAATACACTTCAGGAATTTAAATATAAACATACTTTGAATCGGCCAAGTCTGGTAAGCAGGACTGGCGATGCGGGATGAACCGAACGTCGAGATAAAGTGCCAAAAAGAAACATAACGAGTACCACAAAAGGTATTCATTCATATTGACAATAGGACGGTGGCCATGGAAGTCGGAAACCGCTAAGGAATGTGTAACAACTCACCTATCGAATGAATGAGTCCTGAAAATGGATGGCATTATAATTTCTTAACTGATACTCGACCGTAAAAATGAAG
>NW_001863011.1:0-955 GCF_000209125.1 Entamoeba dispar SAW760
TATAATAATAATATAAGATACTCTAATATACTAAGAACATAAGTTGAAACATATAAAAGTGCATTTGCCGGGACTCGAACCCGGATCTCCACCTTGGAAGGGTGGAATTCTGCCCTTAGACCACAAATGCTTACAATATAACATAAAGTAAAATAGAATATAGAGACCACAATAGGTTAGAATATAACATAAAGTACAATACAATATAACATAAACTAGAATATAGAGACGTCAAAACCTTAGAATATAACATAAAGTACAATATAGTCTACTTTACTTATCAACTTATTATACCGATATACTAGAAGTATATAGTATACAGCCTTATGTATATAATTTATTGCTATAAGAATATAAACGTATAACACATTAATAGATTAATAGATTAATAGATTAATACATAGCATAAATAAGTGTAAAGACTATAAGGTATAAAGAATGGTATAATATATACACATGATAAAATAGGTAGTAGTACATAAAAGGAATATAGTCATATAGTCATATAAACATATAATATTAATAAATACATATAATAATATATTAATATATTAATATAATAATATAGTCATATAATAATATAATAATAATATAAGATACTCTAATATACTAGAACATAGTTGAAACATATAAAAGTGCATTTGCCGGGACTCGAACCCGGATCTCCACCTTGGAAGGGTGGAATTCTGCCCTTAGACCACAAATGCTTACAATATAACATAAAGTAAAATAGAATATAGAGACCACAATAGGTTAGAATATAACATAAAGTACAATACAATATAACATAAACTAGAATATAGAGACGTCAAAACCTTAGAATATAACATAAAGTACAATATAGTCTACTTTACTTATCAACTTATTATACCGATATACTAGAAGTATATAGTATACAGCCTTATGTATATAATTTATTGCTATAAGAATATAAACGTATAACACATTAATAGAT
>NW_001863010.1:0-833 GCF_000209125.1 Entamoeba dispar SAW760
CCAACAAATATTCGGCATTTTCGGCGACATGTTTGTATGGATAATCTGAATCGTTTTCTATTTTTAGAAATTTTATAAATTATTTGTATGGATAATCTGAATCGTTTTCTATTTTTAGAATAATTCTATATTGTTTGTATGGATAATCTGAGTCGTTATCTAATTTTAGAAAAACTTTGAAGTTATTAATAAATTTATGAAGTAAAACAATAGTTTTTTCTAATAAATAACTAACAAAAGTTGTATAAATGAAAGAAAAATATTGATAGTTAAATGAAACCTGATAAAATACGTATCATTCAAAATACATTGAATGATGGCAGTAAGCCTGTCAGTACAGTTGAACAGTTTTTAAAGAAAATAAAAGAAACATGTTGAATTGTATTGATTAACATAAGGACAACGAAAGATGGAAGGAAAAAGAACAGGGAAAAGAAAAACGAAAACAAAAACGAAAGATGGGAGTTAAAAGAAAAATGAAGGATTTAAAGAAAGAAGAACTTGAGAATGAGGAATCTAAGAATGAGGAAATTGAGAATGAGGAAATGCAAGTGAGATAAAAATAAATTTAGAGATTAAAGTAGATGAAAATGGAAATAAAAATGAAACAAAATGAAATTAAGAAATAAACAAATGATGTTAATAATAAAGAAGTGAATTGATAAAAAGTAAGAGCATTTTACACAATATTTTGAAATCGTGTAAAATGTTCTTACTTTTATCAATTTCATTTCTTCATTCAATTCTTTCTTAATTCTTTCTTCATTTTTCAATTTTCTAAATTCACTATCATTTTTGCTACGCTTGAAATCTTTGCATTAGAATCGGTCCAG
>NW_001863009.1:0-814 GCF_000209125.1 Entamoeba dispar SAW760
CCAAAATAAAGTTTTATCAGAAATGGTGAGGTTGTAGATGAGATACAAGTTCAACAATTTTATTGAAAAAAGGTGCACTTTTTTGATTTTAATAAAAAGTACTAGGTATCTATTACCTTACATCATGCACTTAAAAAATGCAGTTGTTATTAATTCTTGACGCAGTACATTTGAGATATTAATAATTATTAAAATAATAGTGTTCTATTTATAGATTATTTTTTGTTATTCATTGTAGAAATAACATTTTTTAAATCAAGATTTTATGAAGTATAAGTTATTTATTTTTAAATCAACATTTTTCAAAAAATCTTTTCTATTAAAAAACTATATTATTTTATTATTTAAACTATTTCAATTCAAACGTTAAAAAGATGAATAAAATCGTTCAATTTATCATTACAACATCATTAAATAAAGAGTTGTTTAGAATTCAATTCTGAACAACTTTTACCTTATAAATTTTTTATACTTTCGTTGACATTTTTTGAGATATTAATATAAAAAAATAATGATTAATATTAAAAAGAAATACATAATGAAGATAAAATAAAATAAATAAATCATGAATAATAACTAATACAGATTAAGATAATTGTTAAACAGAATTTAATTTAAAGAATGAGATATAAAGATATTAAATAATTTTTTAATAGTCTTTAATAAAAATAATCATTCATATCTCAAAAAATGTCAACGAAAGTATAAAAATTTATAAGGTAAAAGTTGTTCAGATATTAATTTTAAACAAGTGATTTATTAATAAAAATTTATAAAAAATGATACTTCTATCATGATTTTTTTGAGACACAAA
>NW_001863008.1:0-563 GCF_000209125.1 Entamoeba dispar SAW760
TCTTAATAAAAATAATCATTCATATCTCAAAAAATGTCAAGCGAAAGTATAAAAATTTATAAGGTAAAAGTTGTTCAGATATTAATTTTAAACAAGTGATTTATTAATAAAAATTTATAAAAAATGATACTTCTATCATGATTTTTTTGAGACACAAAAAATGACTTATCTTAAATATACATCGTTTTTCATATAATATAAAATAATAATTATAATACTGATATATCAAATAAAATAATTGTTTTGTAGATAAAGTATTGAAGGACGTATAGATGAGTAGAGTCAATATTTTTTGTCACTGAGTCAATTTTATCATATCTCTGTAACAAGGTTGTTTTAATGAAAACTTATAAGGTAAAAAATGTTCTTGGAGGTAATCTGAAGACCTCATTTTTTAACAATTTTTTCATGATTATTTCATCATTTTATTTAACATAATTATGTATGAGAAATGAATTGTTTAGAATTCAATTCTGAACAACTTTTACCTTATAAATTTTTATACTTTCGTTGACATTTTTTGAGATATGAATGATTATTTTTATTAAAGACTATTAAAAAAT
>NW_001863007.1:0-728 GCF_000209125.1 Entamoeba dispar SAW760
CTAAACTATCCAAAGTAATATTTTATTATACTTTTTCTTTCTTCTTATATTCTAATTCCTTTTATTCTTACTTTTATTATTTTCTTTGTAGATTATCTTATTCTATAAATTTCTTGTTTTATTTTAAAAGATTATTTCTTTTCTTTTAATGATCCTTCCGCAGGTTCACCTACGGAAACCTTGTTACGACTTCTCCTTCCTCTAAATAAGGAGATTTAAATCCATTTTTCTATCTATAAGACAGAATCCTAGAATTTCACCTCTTTATTCAATCGGTAGGAGCGACGGGCGGTGTGTACAAAGGGCAGGGACGTATTCATCTCGAGTTAATGACTCGATATTACAAGGAATTCCTCGTTCAAAACAAATAATTCCAATCATTTATCCCTGTCATGTACGTTCTTTTGAGTTTTCCTTAACTATTTCAATCTCGGTACACCACTTACTATCCCTACCTATTAGACATAGCCTAATAAATAAGGTGTAAATGATAAAATGCTCTCTAGTAACTCCATTGTAGCGCGCGTGCGGCCCAAGATGTCTAAGGGCATCACAGACCTGTTATTGCTGAATGCTTCCTTTTTCTTTTTCCCACGTTAAAAGAGTTCTAATCGAAATTAGATAACTAACAATTAAAATAGGACAATTGAAATGTGTCCCTTTAAGAAGTGGTACTTACGCACCTGTTCTTGCGAACATTTCTGTCTTATAGCAGAAAACTAATTAAT
>NW_001863006.1:0-923 GCF_000209125.1 Entamoeba dispar SAW760
AGGTATTAGGTATTAGGTATATGTTATAAGTATATATGTATATATGTTTATATGTTAATATATATATATGTTTATGTTATCTACTTCTTTATATATGTTTATGTTTATGTTTATGTTTATGTTTAATCTTTCCCCTTTTTATATTTCTATTATTTATTTATATACTTTCACTTTCTTATATACTCCCTTTTTACTTTTTACTTCCTTCTTTAACTTGTAAGCTTCCTTAGCTCAGCTGGTAGCAGCGTTAGACTGAAGTTCTAAAGGTCGTTGGTTCGAACCCGACAGGAAGCATACGCTTTTTAGACTTTATATTACTTATCATATCCTAGATATATTAGATATACTACTTATACTACTTATACTACTTATACTATTTTTATTATTTTTATTATTTTTATTATTTTTATTATCTTTATTATCTTTATTATCTTTACTATCTTTACTATCTTTACTATCTTTACTATCTTTACTACACCTTCCATCTTATCTTATGTATATAACTATATCACTATATTCCCTACCAACTTATTATTATATGTATATCTTATCATATGTATATATCACTATTCTTTAGTTACTTACTTATCTATATATAAATATATATAAACCTTTATCTATATCACTATCTATATCCTTTATCTATATATATATATATCTTTGTCTATATCTTTATCTATATCACTTGATATATCTTTATCTACTTTATTTATATCACTAACTATATCCTTTTGACCTTTTACTACTTTATAAACCTTTCTTAGTGTATCTATATACCTTTGACCTTTTACCAGTTTATAAAGGTTTCATGGTGTAGTTGGTTATCACATCATCTTGACGTGGTGAGGGTCCCCGGATCGAACCCGGGTGAAACCATTTTATACTTATAGTAGATGTTTATACTTATAATGTATATCATTCCT
>NW_001863005.1:0-864 GCF_000209125.1 Entamoeba dispar SAW760
TTATATTATTATTCAACTTTTTATATATATATTACACCTTTTTTTATATTATATATACCTCCATCCTTGGAAGGCCTCTTAGCATAGATGGCAGTGCGTTCCCCTAGTAAGGGAAAGGTCGTGGGTTCGATTCCCGCAGAGGCCTTACACTTTTTATGCCTCCTATAATCTATATGTTTACTTATATCTTATATCTTATATCTTATATCTTACATCTTACATCTTACATCTTAGTTCTTATCTTTATATCTATATATACATCTAGATACTTTTCTATTCTTATTTCTAGATCCTTTTCTATCTATATATTCATATATGTGTAAATGTTTAGATATCTATAACCTTTTATGTTCTATTATTCTTACTCTATCTTTATCCTATATAGACTTTCTATTTTATCTTTATATTATTCCTATAGTGTTACCCTATTCTATTCTTATATTCTTATAGAGTTATACCTTTATATGACTATATGACTATAGTGTTATAGTGTTATACCTTTATACCTTTATACTATTCTATTCCTCTTATACCTTTATACCTATATAGAGTTATACCTTTATACCTTTATACCTTTATACCTTTATAGTGTTTTTATTCTTTGATTTTATTATATGACAACCAGCAAGAGTGGCCGAGTGGTCCAAGGCGGCAGTTTAAGGTACTGTTCTCTTCGGAGGCGTGGGTTCGAACCCCACCTCTTGCATTTTACTATATTCTATCTTTATGTACCCTTTTATATCTATATATATGTCACTTATCACTTTATAACTTATGTTATATATTAAACTTTATCATTTCTACTTTTCTACTTTTCTACTTTATTCCTTTATATCTATATCTATATATATATTTATATATCTA
>NW_001863004.1:0-830 GCF_000209125.1 Entamoeba dispar SAW760
CTTTAAATTCTTTCATTCTTAACAACATATATCTATTATGATTATATAAAAATTCTTTTAATAATCATTTCTTATTTCTTTAATTAATCTCTTCTATGAGATTACTTATTCTGTTTATCTCTTATATTATTCTCCCTAAATATTATGAATACTTATTTTATTTATTATTTTATTGACAAACTGTGCTATTCTCTCATAATTTATTATTTAAACAAACGTAAATGCTATATTCTCTCTTTATTATTCCTCTCATTATATAGTAGCATTAATTATTATTAATCATCCTTATTCTCTTAATGCTTTTATGGTAATGTATGTTTATGGTTTTATTTAATGAAGCTGTAAATATGTTTATAATTTATTTTAAGAATGCTTAACATAATTAAATACTACTCAAAATAGTTTTGTTTCTCGTGGGTTTTTTGAGACCCAAAACTATTATATTATACATAGTTATTCATCTATTTGGTTAGTATAGAATTATAAATTAAATAATACAAACATTAATAATCTCTTTGTGTTTAAATAATACAAACATTAATAGTCTTTTAATATCTTGTGTAGTCTAGTAGTCTTTTAATATCTTATAATAGTCTAGTAGTCTTTTAAATCTCTTAGTCTAATAATCTATTTGGTTAGTATATTGTTATAAATTAAATAATACAAACATTAACATTCTCACCTATGTATTAGTCTAATAGTCTCTTAATATCTCTTAGCGTATTAGTCTAGTAGTCTCTTAGTAATCTTTTAATATTCTCTTAGTATATTAGTCTAATAGTCTCTTAATATTTCTTAGTATATAAGTCTCTCTTATTTTTTAATTTGTT
>NW_001863003.1:0-990 GCF_000209125.1 Entamoeba dispar SAW760
TTCTGATAAAACTTTATTTTTTTGGAGGTTCCATATAAAGTTACTAGATACCTAGTACTTTTTATTAAAATCAGACGCATTTAACTTCTTTCGTCTAATTTAGACAGAAACATGTCAAAAATTATCTCAGATAGAAAGCGACCAGAATTAATAATTTTTATCTTTTTGTAGAGTGCATATTAATGTGATTAATACTTAGTACTTTTTATTAAAATTGACGACATTTAACTTCTTTCATTTGGTTTAGATAAAAATAGAATAAATTAATATCTCAAATACATGACGATCACAATTAATAATTTTTATCTTTTTGCAGAGTGCTTTTGAAGATAATTGATATATAGTACTTTATATTAAAATCATAAAAAGTGCACCTTTTTTCAACAAATTTGTTGAATTAATATCTCTGCTACAACCTCACCATTTCTGATAAAACTTTATTTTTTGGAGGATCCACAGAACGATATTGGATACCTAGTACTTTTTATTAAAATCAAAAAAGTGCACCTTTTTTCAACAAATTTGTTGAATTAATATCTCTGCTACAACCTCACCATTTCTGATAAAACTTTATTTTTTGGAGGATCCACAGAACGATATTGGATACCTAGTACTTTTTATTAAAATCAAAAAAGTGCACCTTTTTTCAATAAAATTGTTGAATTAATATCTCTGCTACAACCTCACCATTTCTGATAAAACTTTATTTTTTGGAGGATCCACAGAACGATATTGGATACCTAGTACTTTATATTAAAATCATAAAAAGTGCACCTTTTTTCAATAAAATTGTTGAATTAATATCTCTGCTACAACCTCACCATTTCTGATAAAACTTTATTTTTTGGAGGATCCACAGAACGATATTGGATACCTAGTACTTTTTATTTAAATCAAAAAGTGCACCTTTTTTCATAAAATTGTTGAACTTGTATCTCATCTACAACCTCACCATTTCTGATAAAACTTTATTTTTTTGGAGGTTCCATA
>NW_001863002.1:0-905 GCF_000209125.1 Entamoeba dispar SAW760
TCCAAAAATAAAGTTTTATCAGAAATGGTGAGGTTGTAGCAGAGATATTAATTCAACAAATTTGTTGAAAAAAGGTGCACTTTTTTGATTTTAATATAAAGTACTAGGTATCCAATATCGTTCTGTGGATCCTCCAAAAAATAAAGTTTTATCAGAAATGGTGAGGTTGTAGCAGAGATATTAATTCAACAATTTTATTGAAAAAAGGTGCACTTTTTTGATTTTAATAAAAAGTACTAGGTATCCAATATCGTTCTGTGGATCCTCCAAAAAATAAAGTTTTATCAGAAATGGTGAGGTTGTAGCAGAGATATTAATTCAACAAATTTGTTGAAAAAAGGTGCACTTTTTATGATTTTAATATAAAGTACTATATATCAATTATCTTCAAAAGCACTCTGCAAAAAGATAAAAATTATTAATTGTGATCGTCATGTATTTGAGATATTAATTTATTCTATTTTTATCTAAACCAAATGAAAGAAGTTAAATGTCGTCAATTTTAATAAAAAGTACTAAGTATTAATCACATTAATATGCACTCTACAAAAAGATAAAAATTATTAATTCTGGTCGCTTTCTATCTGAGATAATTTTTGACATGTTTCTGTCTAAATTAGACGAAAGAAGTTAAATGCGTCTGATTTTAATAAAAAGTACTAGGTATCTAGTAACTTTATATGGAACCTCCAAAAAATAAAGTTTTATCAGAAATGGTGAGGTTGTAGATGAGATACAAGTTCAACAATTTTATTGAAAAAAGGTGCACTTTTTTGATTTTAATAAAAAGTACTAGGTATCCAATATCGTTCTGTGGATCCTCCAAAAATAAGTTTTATCAGAAATGGTGAGGTTGTAGCAGAGATATAATTCAACATTTTATTGAAAAAGTGCACTTTTTATGA
>NW_001863001.1:0-844 GCF_000209125.1 Entamoeba dispar SAW760
GTTCTTTATTATCGTTATTCTTTCATCTATCTTTTACTATTTAACGTTATTCTATATTTCATCTTCTTCTTTTTCGATATTTCTTTTAATAAAATACAATAATAAGTTAATTAGAATACATCCAGTATTGATATAACAAATAGTAAAGATCTTATAATGACATTAGTTTTATTATTATAAATGAAATAAAATCAAGTTCTCCATCTTCTTCTTATTATTATTCTTTTATAATATTTATCTGTGTTATTCTATTTTTCATTTATAAAATAAATAAAAACTAAGTATAAACATTATTCCTTTATTATTTCATGTTCTTTTATTCGTTTAAAGTTTGTTTGTATTTCTATTTGATAAATGTACTATAAATTGTTGTTAATCAAATATATTTTTATTTAAAGACACTTCATATTCACTGTTACAAATGTCATGTGTTTAGAGTCTCAATTGATTGATAAATTATTATATTCAGAAAGAAGTGATTAATGTACTGTTATACAATAATTCATTAATGATAAATGTTATTAACATAAATACAATTCATTATGTATTTCTTCATTACATTTTTAATCATTATTTATTATGTTCAAACATATAAATAATATTTATTAATTTCATATGTTTTCATTAAACTCTATTTCACTACGTTAAACAATAATTTTGATAGAATACATTAAAAATGATATCAATATAATTAATAAGAATTTGAATATAACCAATAATATCTCATTGTATCAATTTTAATAATGTTCAATATCTTCCACTGTATTCAATTGACTATTAATGATGACTGAATCAAATTTAATTCATTCTTCATATATTTTACTTTTCAACATCTTCAAAGAAC
>NW_001863000.1:0-739 GCF_000209125.1 Entamoeba dispar SAW760
ATTAATGTTTGTATTATTTAAACACAAAGAGATTATTAATGTTTGTATTATTTAATTTATAATTCTATACTAACCAAATAGATGAATAACTATGTATAATATAATAGTTTTGGGTCTCAAAAAACCCACGAGAAACAAAACTATTTTGAGTAGTATTTAATTATGTTAAGCATTCTTAAAATAAATTATAAACATATTTACAGCTTCATTAAATAAAACCATAAACATACATTACCATAAAAGCATTAAGAGAATAAGGATGATTAATAATAATTAATGCTACTATATAATGAGAGGAATAATAAAGAGAGAATATAGCATTTACGTTTGTTTAAATAATAAATTATGAGAGAATAGCACAGTTTGTCAATAAAATAATAAATAAAATAAGTATTCATAATATTTAGGGAGAATAATATAAGAGATAAACAGAATAAGTAATCTCATAGAAGAGATTAATTAAAGAAATAAGAAATGATTATTAAAAGAATTTAATATAATCATAATAGATATATGTTGTTAAGAATGAAAGAATTTAAAGAAATAAATATAAGACTGGATATAAAGAAAATTGTACTTGATCTAACTATATAAAAGTAATTAGATGACAGAACAGATTTAAATAATATAAGTTTGTTTTTTAGTATAATTAGTAAATAAAAAAGAAGTCAAAAGTAGGAGAATAAAGAAAGGAAAAATGGATATAAATACAAAAGAGAAGTAAGAATAAAGAATCCTT
>NW_001862999.1:0-1041 GCF_000209125.1 Entamoeba dispar SAW760
CAATTTCTATTTTTAATGAATTTTTTGTTATTCTATTTTTAGAAATAAGATAAATTCAAATCATTCTTGAATTTTTTGTTTTTAAATTTTTGAAAATTCTATGGAAGTAATTTTCTTCATTTTCGAATTTGGAAAATTTTATGACATATTATGTTCTATTTTTAAAGTAAACTATTTTCAAAAAATTTTGTTAATTATTCAAAAATTCTATTTTTAAAAGAAAGAATTCCCATTTTCAGAGTAAATTTTCTTATTTTTAGAAGAAATATCTTTAGAATTTTTACTTTTAGAAAATACATTAAAGTATCAGTAAAATATAATAAATAATATTTTAATAATTTTTAATATCAAATAAAATAACTAGTATAAAAGAGGGTATTAAAAGACTTAATAATATTTAAATTTAAAATGTCAAAAAATTGGGTATAAACCCAATAAAGGACAGATGAGAAAAGAAGAAATAAATCTTCTGTTGAAGAATTTCGAATTAAATAATTCGAAAATTCAAAATAGTTTTGGGTCTCAAAAAACCCACGAGAAACAAAACTATTTTGAGTAGTATTTAATTATGTTAAGCATTCTTAAAATAAATTATAAACATATTTACAGCTTCATTAAATAAAACCATAAACATACATTACCATAAAAGCATTAAGAGAATAAGGATGATTAATAATAATTAATGCTACTATATAATGAGAGGAATAATAAAGAGAGAATATAGCATTTACGTTTGTTTAAATAATAAATTATGAGAGAATAGCACAGTTTGTCAATAAAATAATAAATAAAATAAGTATTCATAATATTTAGGGAGAATAATATAAGAGATAAACAGAATAAGTAATCTCATAGAAGAGATTAATTAAAGAAATAAGAAATGATTATTAAAAGAATTTAATATAATCATAATAGATATATGTTGTTAAGAATGAAAGAATTTAAAGAAATAAATATAAGACTGAATATAAAGAAAATTGTACTTGATCTAACTATATAAAAGTAATTAGATGACAGACAGATTTAAATAATATAAGTTTG
>NW_001862998.1:0-967 GCF_000209125.1 Entamoeba dispar SAW760
ATGATTGTTCACCATTTAATAGGGAACGTGAGCTGGGTTTAGACCGTCGTGAGACAGGTTAGTTTTACCCTACCGTTTCGGTAGATCTTCAAAGTATTTAGATAGTAGCACAACTCAGTACGAGAGGAACCGTTGTGTCACGCCACTGGATTATTCAATTATTTGATCAAATAGTGTTGAGAATCTAACACGTGTTGAAATAATGGCTGAAAGCCTCTCAAGCCAGAATTTCGTCTAGATGAATACTTTGTCTTTTTCTTGTTACTTTAGTACAATTGAAAATTATATACGTTGTATTTATTATCTCGTGTATTACTCTATCAAAAGGGTAGTGAATACTGAGTTAACAAAATTCAAAGCATAACTGTTGCTTATAGACGATGGCATCAGAAATCGGTGTTGTAAGCTTTAGAGTTTCTTAATCAATACTCTCGGGTATTGAATGAAACGATTTGCTGAGACTTAACCGTAATTTCTATTTAAATTTATATAAAACTTATTTTAAAATGTATTATCAATTCTTTTTTTCATCCTATATTCATTAAAATTATTAAATTTATTTCTTTTTATTCCTTTTATTCTTTTTTAACATTTTAATATAATTAATTATCTTTTCTGTTTTTTCATTAAATTGGTAAAATAAAGTATAATTATTTTAATTTTTTAACAGAATTTTTGTCATATTTTATTTTATGGTTAAATTTTTACTCATTTTTAACATTTTAATATAATTAATTATCTTTCTTTTTTATCATTAAATATTAAATTGGTAAAATAAAGTATAATTATTTTAATTTTTTAACAGAATTTTTGTCATATTTTATTTTATGGTTATTAATATTATCAATTAGTTATTAATATCTCAAAAAATGTCAACGAAAGTATAAAAATTTATAAAGGTAAAAGTTGTTCAGAATTGAATTCTAAACAACTTTTTATTTATGATATTATAATGATTATTGACGAT
>NW_001862997.1:0-976 GCF_000209125.1 Entamoeba dispar SAW760
AATTCATTTTAATGATTAATGAATAAATGGATAATTAAATCATTTTCTATAAAAAGTAATAAATATCAAATAACTTTTAGTGTACTAGTAATTGTTATAGTTATTATTAATTCTTGACGCAGTATAGATAAAATAATTTTTAACAATTCATTTTAATGATTAATGAATAAATGGATAATTAAATCATTTTCTATAAAAAGTAATAAATATCAAATAACTTTTAGTGTACTAGTAATTGTTATAGTTATTATTAATTCTTGACGCAGTATAGATAAAATAATTTTTAACAATTCATTCTAACATAATTTATTAATTATTGATAATTAAATCATTTTCTATAAAAAGTAATAAATATCAAATAACTTTTAGTGTACTAGTAATTGTTATAGTTATTATTAATTCTTGACGCAGTATAGATAAAATAATTTTTAACAATTCATTCTAACATAATTTATTAATTATTGATAATTAAATCATTTTCTATAAAAAGTAATAAATATCAAATAACTTTTAGTGTACTAGTAATTGTTATAGTTATTATTAATTCTTGACGCAGTATAGATAAAATAATTTTTAACAATTCATTCTAACATAATTTATTAATTATTGATAATTAAATCATTTTCTATAAAAAGTAATAAATATCAAATAACTTTTAGTGTACTAGTAATTGTTATAGTTATTATTAATTCTTGACGCAGTATAGATAAAATAATTTTTAACAATTCATTCTAACATAATTTATTAATTATTGATAATTAAATCATTTTCTATAAAAAGTAATAAATATCAAATAACTTTTAGTGTACTAGTAATTGTTATAGTTATTATTAATTCTTGACGCAGTATAGATAAAATAATTTTTAACTAATTCATTCTAACATAATTTATTAATTATTGATAATTAAATCATTTTCTATAAAAAGTAATAAATATCAAATAACTTTTAGTGTACTAGTAATTGTTATAGTTATTA
>NW_001862996.1:0-1033 GCF_000209125.1 Entamoeba dispar SAW760
CTAACCAAAGAAACTATTACTGTTATAATGAGCGTCCGCAGTTTCATCTACTTGGTCTTTATACTTACACATGCATGGCTTAATCTTTAACATCAGCATATAATACTGGCAGGATCAACCAGATATTTTATTCTTCTTCCTTTTTAAAAGGAAGGATTCTTTATTCTTACTTCTCTTTTGTATTTATATCCATTTTTCCTTTCTTTATTCTCCTACTTTTGACTTCTTTTTTATTTACTAATTATACTAAAAAACAAACTTATATTATTTAAATCTGTTCTGTCATCTAATTACTTTTATATAGTTAGATCAAGTACAATTTTCTTTATATTCAGTCTTATATTTATTTCTTTAAATTCTTTCATTCTTAACAACATATATCTATTATGATTATATTAAATTCTTTTAATAATCATTTCTTATTTCTTTAATTAATCTCTTCTATGAGATTACTTATTCTGTTTATCTCTTATATTATTCTCCCTAAATATTATGAATACTTATTTTATTTATTATTTTATTGACAAACTGTGCTATTCTCTCATAATTTATTATTTAAACAAACGTAAATGCTATATTCTCTCTTTATTATTCCTCTCATTATATAGTAGCATTAATTATTATTAATCATCCTTATTCTCTTAATGCTTTTATGGTAATGTATGTTTATGGTTTTATTTAATGAAGCTGTAAATATGTTTATAATTTATTTTAAGAATGCTTAACATAATTAAATACTACTCAAAATAGTTTTGTTTCTCGTGGGTTTTTTGAGACCCAAAACTATTTTGAATTTTCGAATTATTTAATTCGAAATTCTTCAACAGAAGATTTATTTCTTCTTTTCTCATCTGTCCTTTATTGGGTTTATACCCAATTTTTTGACATTTTAAATTTAAATATTATTAAGTCTTTTAATACCCTCTTTTATACTAGTTATTTTATTTGATATTAAAAATTATTAAAATATTATTTATTATATTTTACTGATACTTTAATGTATTTTCTAAAAGTAAAAATTCTAAAGATATTC
>NW_001862995.1:0-937 GCF_000209125.1 Entamoeba dispar SAW760
CTTTTTTTATCTTCCAGTATTTTATGAATGTTATAGGGCTTGTGGCGCAATGGAAACGCATCAGACTACGAATCTGGGGATTGCAGGTTCGATCCCTGCCAAGCTCGTCTTTTTATTGACTAGATTACTTTACTTTAATCCCTTTCAACTTCTATAACCTTTATATTCTATTATATATATATTTCTTTATTTATATATATATATATATTTCTTTATTTATTTATTTATATATATCTTTATTTATATATCTATGTATGTATTTATTTCTATATTCCTTTATTTCTATATTTCTATATTTCTATATTCCTTTATTCCTTTATTCCTTTATTTAAAAAAAAACTCTCTATATAAAAACAAAAAGGTAGATTACCTGACGTTCCCATCTGTGTGAACATAATGGTACTGATCAGGCTCTAAGCATCTTTACTTCCGTGTTCGGATGGGAACGGGTGTATCCTACTTGATATGAACCTACCGTTATCCTACTTACTTATGACTATGACTATCATATATTTTCTTATATTATTATATTATTATATGACTATGTACTTTTATTATTATTCCTAGTCTGTTTATTTTATATCTTATCTTTCTTATGTCTTTTATATATCATATCTATATCTATATCTATATCATATCTATATCATTTATATAACTTATATCATTTATATAACTTATATCATTTATATAACTTATAACATTTATATAACTTATAACATTTATATAACTTATATATCCCTTTTTTTATCTTCCCAGTATTTTATGAATGTTATAGGGCTTGTGGCGCAATGGAAACGCATCAGACTACGAATCTGGGGATTGCAGGTTCGATCCCTGCCAAGCTCGTCTTTTTATTGACTAGATACTTTACTTTATCCCTTTCACTTCTATAACCTTATATCATAAAAAAAATTTCTTATTATATAAAAAAAAATTC
>NW_001862994.1:0-920 GCF_000209125.1 Entamoeba dispar SAW760
TGCGTCAGATTAATAATAACTATAACAATTACTAGTACACTAAAAGTTATTTGATATTTATTACTTTTTATAGAAAATGATTTAATTATCAATAATTAATAAATTATGTTAGAATGAATTGTTAAAAATTATTTTATCTATACTGCGTCAAGAATTAATAATAACTATAACAATTACTAGTACACTAAAAGTTATTTGATATTTATTACTTTTTATAGAAAATGATTTAATTATCCATTTATTCATTAATCATTAAAATGAATTGTTAAAAATTATTTTATCTATACTGCGTCAAGAATTAATAATAACTATAACAATTACTAGTACACTAAAAGTTATTTGATATTTATTACTTTTTATAGAAAATGATTTAATTATCCATTTATTCAATTAGTAAAGTTAAAGACTATTTTAAATTAAAAAACTATATTATTTTATTATTTAAACTATTTCAATTCAAACATTAAAAAAATAAATAAAAAATCGTTCAATTAATCATTATAATATCATTAAATAAAAAGTTGTTTAGAATTCAATTCTGAACAACTTTTACCTTATAAATTTTTATACTTTCGTTGACATTTTTTGAGATATTAATAACTAATTGATAATATTAATAACCATAAAATAAAATATGACAAAAATTCTGTTAAAAAATTAAAATAATTATACTTTATTTTACCAATTTAATATTTAATGATAAAAAAGAAAGATAATTAATTATATTAAAATGTTAAAAATGAGTAAAAATTTAACCATAAAATAAAATATGACAAAAATTCTGTTAAAAAATTAAAATAATTATACTTTATTTTACCAATTTAATGAAAAAACAGAAAAGATAATTAATTATATTAAAATGTTAAAAAGAATAAAAGGATAAAAAGAAATAAATTTAATAATTTTAATGAATATAGGAT
>NW_001862993.1:0-894 GCF_000209125.1 Entamoeba dispar SAW760
TTGATTTCGTGAAATGACGAGGTTTTTGGCCATTCAAAAAAAAATGAAAAATCTAAAAACAAAAAGAGAGAAAAAATTGAGGATGAAAATTGACCAAAAAATGTCTCATTTTTCACGAAATTCAAGTATGTTAATCTACTACCCAGTGTGATACACATACTTGAATTTCGTGAAGAATTATGACATCTTGGTGGAAACCCATGTCAATAAAAAAAAGAGAAAAAAAATGAAGAATAGGGTTAATAGGGTTAAATAGAAAAGAGAAAAAAAATTAGAAAAAATAAAAAAATGGTGAAAAAAGAACTAAGAACTGAAATAATATCATTCTAAGGAGACATACAGGATGAACAACAAATTAAAAAATAAGAGAGACTAATATACTAAGAAATATTAAGAGACTATTAGACTAATATACTAAGAGAATATTAAAAGATTACTAAGAGACTACTAGACTAATACGCTAAGAGATATTAAGAGACTATTAGACTAATACATAGGTGAGAATGTTAATGTTTGTATTATTTAATTTATAACAATATACTAACCAAATAGATTATTAGACTAAGAGATTTAAAAGACTACTAGACTATTATAAGATATTAAAAGACTACTAGACTACACAAGATATTAAAAGACTATTAATGTTTGTATTATTTAAACACAAAGAGATTATTAATGTTTGTATTATTTAATTTATAATTCTATACTAACCAAATAGATGAATAACTATGTATAATATAATAGTTTTGGGTCTCAAAAAACCCACGAGAAACAAAACTATTTTGAGTAGTATTTAATTATGTTAAGCATTCTTAAAATAAATTATAAACATATTTACAGCTTCATTAAATAAAACCATAAACATACATTACCATAAAAGCATTAAGAGAAAAG
>NW_001862992.1:0-931 GCF_000209125.1 Entamoeba dispar SAW760
GCATCTTATAGCGATCATGGATTTTCACCTCTCCCGTTATTTTCTGAATCACCCCAATTGTTCCTTTTAATCCTTCTCTCGAAATGTCTAATTGACATCTCCTCAGCATTGTCCCATGCTTGAATATTCATTAACATAATGTTTTGCTTTAAACACCTTATTTTATTCAAAGTAATGACAACTCAATTACTTGAATTGTCTCCTTCTTTGATTTTAATTTAACATTTCTAGAAACTTCACTTAATGTAAAGTCTTCAAAATGTATAAAATCACATTTTAATTCAACTACGAGCGTTTTAATCACAGCAACTTTAATATACACTATTGGAGCTGGAATTACCGCGGCTGCTGGCACCAGACTTGCCCTCCAATTGATTTCGTAGGAGAATTTACCTCCTACTCATTCCTTCAAGAATTGATTTTACTCAACTCTAGAGTTATGTGTCGTCACTACCTCTTCAATTCGAAAGTGGGTAATTTACGCGCCTGCTGCCTTCCTTAGAAGTGGTAGCCATCTGTAAAGCTCCCTCTCCGATGTCGAACCCCAATTCCTCGTTATCCGTTATAATCTTGGTAGTCCTCGATACTACCAACTGATTGATAGATCAGAAATTCTCATTGGTTACTTGTTAAACACTGTGTGTTCTACAATTGTCGTGGCATCCTAACTCACTTAGAATGTCATTTCTCAATTTACTTACATAAATTGGCCACTTTGTACTAATACAAATTGGATCGTCTCAAGTATTATCTTTATCATTCACAAAGCTATCCTTGTACTTTACTAACCAAAGAAACTATTACTGTTATAATGAGCCGTCCGCAGTTTCATCCTACTTGGTCTTTATACTTACACATGCATGCTATCTTTACATCAGCATATATACTGCAGATCACAGATATTTATCTCTCTTTTAAAGAGATCTATCTA
>NW_001862991.1:0-539 GCF_000209125.1 Entamoeba dispar SAW760
TAATTATAATACTGATATATCAATAAAATAATTGTTTTGTAGATAAAGTATTGAAGGACGTATAGATGAGTAGAGTCAATATTTTTTGTCACTGAGTCAATTTTATCATATCTCTGTAACAAGGTTGTTTTAATGAAAACTTATAAGGTAAAAAATGTTCTTGGAGGTAATCTGAAGACCTCATTTTTTAACAATTTTTTCATGATTATTTCATCATTTTATTTAACATAATTATGTATGAGAAATGAATTGTTTAGAATTCAATTCTGAACAACTTTTACCTTATAAATTTTTATACTTTCGTTGACATTTTTTGAGATATTAATATAAAAAAATAATGATTAATATTAAAAAGAAATACATAATGAAGATAAAATAAAATAAATAAATCATGAATAATAACTAATACAGATTAAGATAATTGTTAAACAGAATTTAATTTAAAGAATGAGATATAAAGATATTAAATAATTTTTTAATAGTCTTTAATAAAAATAATCATTCATATCTCAAAAAATGTCAACGAAAGTATAAAAATT
>NW_001862990.1:0-849 GCF_000209125.1 Entamoeba dispar SAW760
TTCTAAAATAGAATAACAAAAAATTCATTAAAAATAGAAATTGTTATTAACTCATTTTTATAACATTTTATAACAATAAATTACATGTACCAAAATATATAATAATATAATATTTCATACCACAAATAAATTACGTTCAAAATTATATAAAATATTTTTCAAGTGTTATATTAGTTAAAAAATCAATAAATAATTAAATATCTATATTTCTTTAAAAAGTAATAAATATCAAACACATTATAGTTTATTACTCATAACTATAATTATTATTAATTATGATAGTTATGTATTTGAGATATTAACTTTTTTATCTAAACTAGATGAAAGAAGTTAAATGTCGTCAATTTTAATAAAAAGTACTAAGTATTAATCACATTAATATGCACTCTACAAAAAGATAAAAATTATTAATTCTGGTCGCTTTCTATCTGAGATAATTTTTGACATGTTTCTGTCTAAATTAGATGAAAGAAGTTAAATGTCGTCAATTTTAATAAAAAGTACTAAGTATTAATCACATTAATATGCACTCTACAAAAAGATAAAAATTATTAATTCTGGTCGCTTTCTATCTGAGATAATTTTTGACATGTTTCTGTCTAAATTAGACGAAAGAAGTTAAATGCGTCTGATTTTAATAAAAAGTACTAGGTATCTAGTAACTTTATATGGAACCTCCAAAAAATAAAGTTTTATCAGAAATGGTGAGGTTGTAGATGAGATACAAGTTCAACAATTTTATTGAAAAAAGGTGCACTTTTTTGATTTTAATAAAAAGTACTAGGTATCCAATATCGTTCTGTGGATCCTCCAAAAAATAAAGTTTTATCAGAAATGGTGAGGTTGTAG
>NW_001862989.1:0-739 GCF_000209125.1 Entamoeba dispar SAW760
ACTTATTCCCTCTTTATGTACTATTATACTTTTCACTTCTAACTTATATGTTATATCCTTATATCTATATATCTATATATCTATATATCTATATATGTACCATTTTTATATTACTTATATATATTATATATCTATATATCTATATATGCACCATTTCTATGTGCTTTTCTATATTTACTCTTTTATATTAAGTAATGTCTATATATATTCCACTTTCCTATATATACCTTTATATATATTAGTATTTATATTAGTATTTATATTAGTATTTATATTAGTATTTATATTAGTATTTATATGTGTATTTATATGTGTATTTATATTAGTATTTATATTAGTATTTATATGTGTATTTATATTAGTATTTATATGTGTATTTATATGTGTATTTATATGTGTATTTGTCTATATATTACTATATGAGTATATAATATTCTACCACTTTATAACTTATGCATATATTAACTTTTATACTCTCCCCACTATACTATATTAGTCTACCACTTTATAACTTATGCATATATTAACTTTTATACTCTCCCCACTATACTATATACTACCTATATTAACTTTTATACTCTCCCCCCTATACTATATACTACCTATATTAACTTTTATACTCTCCCCCCTATACTATATATTACCGTGTTGGGGATGTAGCTCAGATGGTAGAGCATTCGCTTAGCATGCGAGGGGCACGGGGATCGATACCCCGCATCTCCATTTTTATACCTTTCTA
>NW_001862988.1:0-555 GCF_000209125.1 Entamoeba dispar SAW760
GTATGTATTTATTTCTATATTCCTTTATTTCTATATTTCTATATTTCTATATTCCTTTATTCCTTTATTCCTTTATTTAAAAAAAAACTCTCTATATAAAAACAAAAAGGTAGATTACCTGACGTTCCCATCTGTGTGAACATAATGGTACTGATCAGGCTCTAAGCATCTTTACTTCCGTGTTCGGATGGGAACGGGTGTATCCTACTTGATATGAACCTACCGTTATCCTACTTACTTATGACTATGACTATCATATATTTTCTTATATGATTATATTATTATATGACTATGGACTTTTATTATTATTCCTAGTCTGTTTATTTTATATCTTATCTTTCTTATGTCTTTTATATATCATATCTATATCTATGTCTATATCATATCTATATCATTTATATAACTTATATCATTTATATAACTTATATCATTTATATAACTTATAACATTTATATAACTTATAACATTTATATAACTTATATATCCCTTTTTTTATCTTCCCAGTATTTTATGAATGTTATAGGGCTTGTGGCGCAATGGAAACGCATCAGACTA
>NW_001862987.1:0-898 GCF_000209125.1 Entamoeba dispar SAW760
GAGGTTGTAGATGAGATACAAGTTCAACAATTTTATGAAAAAAGGTGCACTTTTTTGATTTTAATAAAAAGTACTAGGTATCCAATATCGTTCTGTGATCCTCCAAAAAATAAAGTTTATCAGAAATGGTGAGGTTGTAGCAGAGATATTAATTCAACAATTTTATTGAAAAAAGGTGCACTTTTTATGATTTTAATATAAAGTACTAGGTATCCAATATCGTTCTGTGGATCCTCCAAAAAATAAAGTTTTATCAGAAATGGTGAGGTTGTAGCAGAGATATTAATTCAACAATTTTATTGAAAAAAGGTGCACTTTTTTGATTTTAATAAAAAGTACTAGGTATCCAATATCGTTCTGTGGATCCTCCAAAAAATAAAGTTTTATCAGAAATGGTGAGGTTGTAGCAGAGATATTAATTCAACAAATTTGTTGAAAAAAGGTGCACTTTTTTGATTTTAATAAAAAGTACTAGGTATCCAATATCGTTCTGTGGATCCTCCAAAAAATAAAGTTTTATCAGAAATGGTGAGGTTGTAGCAGAGATATTAATTCAACAAATTTGTTGAAAAAAGGTGCACTTTTTATGATTTTAATATAAAGTACTATATATCAATTATCTTCAAAAGCACTCTGCAAAAAGATAAAAATTATTAATTGTGATCGTCATGTATTTGAGATATTAATTTATTCTATTTTTATCTAAACCAAATGAAAGAAGTTAAATGTCGTCAATTTTAATAAAAAGTACTAAGTATTAATCACATTTAATATGCACTCTACAAAAAGATAAAAATTATTAATTCTGGTCGCTTTCTATCTGAGATAATTTTTGACATGTTTCTGTCTAAATTAGACGAAAGAAGTTAAATGCGTCTGATTTTAATAAAAAGTACTA
>NW_001862986.1:0-924 GCF_000209125.1 Entamoeba dispar SAW760
ATTTTATTTTATCTTCATTATGTATTTCTTTTTAATATTAATCATTATTTTTTTATATTAATATCTCAAAAAATGTCAACGAAAGTATAAAAATTTATAAGGTAAAAGTTGTTCAGAATTGAATTCTAAACAACTCTTTATTTAATGATGTTGTAATGATAAATTGAACGATTTTATTCATCTTTTTAACGTTTGAATTGAAATAGTTTAAATAATAAAATAATATAGTTTTTTAATAGAAAAGATTTTTTGAAAAATGTTGATTTAAAAATAAATAACTTATACTTCATAAAATCTTGATTTAAAAAATGTTATTTCTACAATGAATAACAAAAAATAATCTATAAATAGAACACTATTATTTTAATAATTATTAATATCTCAAATGTACTGCGTCAAGAATTAATAATAACTATAACAATTACTAGTACACTAAAAGTTATTTGATATTTATTACTTTTTATAGAAAATGATTTAATTATCAATAATTAATAAATTATGTTAGAATGAATTGTTAAAAATTATTTTATCTATACTGCGTCAAGAATTAATAATAACTATAACAATTACTAGTACACTAAAAGTTATTTGATATTTATTACTTTTTATAGAAAATGATTTAATTATCAATAATTAATAAATTATGTTAGAATGAATTGTTAAAAATTATTTTATCTATACTGCGTCAAGAATTAATAATAACTATAACAATTACTAGTACACTAAAAGTTATTTGATATTTATTACTTTTTATAGAAAATGATTTAATTATCAATAATTAATAAATTATGTTAGAATGAATTGTTAAAAATTATTTTATCTATACTGCGTCAAGAATTAATAATAACTATAACAATTACTAGTACACTAAAAGTATTTGATATTTATTACTTTTTATAGAAATGATTTAATTATCATTAATTA
>NW_001862985.1:0-953 GCF_000209125.1 Entamoeba dispar SAW760
CATATCGTTCTGTGGATCCTCCAAAAAATAAAGTTTTATCAGAAATGGTGAGGTTGTAGCAGAGATATTAATTCAACAAATTTGTTGAAAAAAGGTGCACTTTTTTGATTTTAATATAAAGTACTAGGTATCCAATATCGTTCTGTGGATCCTCCAAAAAATAAAGTTTTATCAGAAATGGTGAGGTTGTAGCAGAGATATTAATTCAACAATTTTATTGAAAAAAGGTGCACTTTTTTGATTTTAATAAAAAGTACTAGGTATCCAATATCGTTCTGTGGATCCTCCAAAAAATAAAGTTTTATCAGAAATGGTGAGGTTGTAGCAGAGATATTAATTCAACAAATTTGTTGAAAAAAGGTGCACTTTTTATGATTTTAATATAAAGTACTATATATCAATTATCTTCAAAAGCACTCTGCAAAAAGATAAAAATTATTAATTGTGATCGTCATGTATTTGAGATATTAATTTATTCTATTTTTATCTAAACCAAATGAAAGAAGTTAAATGTCGTCAATTTTAATAAAAAGTACTAAGTATTAATCACATTAATATGCACTCTACAAAAAGATAAAAATTATTAATTCTGGTCGCTTTCTATCTGAGATAATTTTTGACATGTTTCTGTCTAAATTAGACGAAAGAAGTTAAATGCGTCTGATTTTAATAAAAAGTACTAGGTATCTAGTAACTTTATATGGAACCTCCAAAAAATAAAGTTTTATCAGAAATGGTGAGGTTGTAGATGAGATACAAGTTCAACAATTTTATTGAAAAAAGGTGCACTTTTTTGATTTTAATAAAAAGTACTAGGTATCCAATATCGTTCTGTGGATCCTCCAAAAAATAAAGTTTTATCAGAAATGGTGAGGTTGTAGCAGAGATATTAATTCAACAATTTTATTGAAAAAAGTGCACTTTTTATGATTTTAATAAAAAGTACTAGTATC
>NW_001862984.1:0-455 GCF_000209125.1 Entamoeba dispar SAW760
AATTCAATCATATGTTGAATTTCTTACAAAGCCAATAAATTCCACTTGTGTGATTGATTCATTTCAGTGGAGTTTACTTTTGTTAAGAAGAAAAGAGAACTCTTCGGTAGATTTTCACACTCCATTTTAAAGTTCATGATATGTTACCATTTTATTCGATTTAATCTTATTTCTAAGATTTAATCATTAATTCTCTTGATTAAGAACTATTAATCTTATTCCCTTTCAATCCTTATATGGACTATATGTCACTTATATATTTCTTAAGGATTTCCATCTGTAATTTAGGATCGATTCACCCTAATCCAAGTAATGTTGTTTAGGAACCTTTCTCCTCTTCAGTTCTAAGATGTTTTTTTCCTCTTCTTAGTATTTGCTACTACCACCAAGATCTGCACTAAGGACAGTTTCAATCTAAATTACTTTAAATCTTTACTACTTTTGTTGTCCTTACG
>NW_001862983.1:0-947 GCF_000209125.1 Entamoeba dispar SAW760
TCGAGTCCCGGCAAATGCACTTTTATATGTTTCAAACTATGTTCTAGTATATTAGAGTATCTTATATTATTATTATATTATTATATGACTATATTATTATATTAATATATTAATATATTATTATATGTATTTATTAATATTATATGTTTATATGACTATATGACTATATTCCTTTTATGTACTACTACCTATTTTATCATGTGTATATATTATACCATTCTTTATACCTTATAGTCTTTACACTTATTTATGCTATGTATTAATCTATTAATCTATTAATCTATTAATGTGTTATACGTTTATATTCTTATAGCAATAAATTATATACATAAGGCTGTATACTATATACTTCTAGTATATCGGTATAATAAGTTGATAAGTAAAGTAGACTATATTGTACTTTATGTTATATTCTAAGGTTTTGACGTCTCTATATTCTAGTTTATGTTATATTGTATTGTACTTTATGTTATATTCTAACCTATTGTGGTCTCTATATTCTATTTTACTTTATGTTATATTGTAAGCATTTGTGGTCTAAGGGCAGAATTCCACCCTTCCAAGGTGGAGATCCGGGTTCGAGTCCCGGCAAATGCACTTTTATATGTTTCAACTATGTTCTAGTATATTAGAGTATCTTATATTATTATTATATTATTATATGACTATATTATTATATTAATATATTAATATATTATTATATGTATTTATTAATATTATATGTTTATATGACTATATGACTATATTCCTTTTATGTACTACTACCTATTTTATCATGTGTATATATTATACCATTCTTTATACCTTATAGTCTTTACACTTATTTATGCTATGTATTAATCTATTAATCTATTAATCTATTAATGTGTTATACGTTTATATTCTTATAGCAATAAATTATATACATAAGGCTGTATACTATATACTTCTAGTATATCGGTATAATA
>NW_001862982.1:0-950 GCF_000209125.1 Entamoeba dispar SAW760
TTCTATTCTACAACTACAGTCCTCCGCTCTACCAACTGAGCTATGGTCGGTATCGATATCTTTATTCTTATTAATCCTATCATCTTATGTTATTCTATATATGACTATTATACTATATGACTATATATGTTATTATGTTATTATGTTATTATGTTATTATGTTATTATGTTATTATGTTATTATGTATATATGTATATATGTATATATGTATATATGTATATATGTTTATATTTATATTCTTTATATACTTCCTCATTTATTATTTTCTTATTACTATCTATTTATTATTACCTATACTTTATCTACTTTATATTATTACTACCTTTACTTTATATTATTACTACTTATACTTTATATTATTACTACTTATACTTTATATTATTACTACTTATACTTTATATTATTACTACTTATACTTTATATTAATGCTAAAAAATTCCATCGCCGGGAATCGAACCCGGGGCACAAACGTGAAAGGCTTGTATGTTACCAACTACACCACAATGGATTACTATACCATGTATATATGCGACTTTGACTTTATTCTTATTATATTTATATTACTTATATTACTTATTAGACTTATATTATCTTTTACTTTATTACTCTATGCTTATGTATATATCTATATGTTTATATTTCTTTATATGTATATTATATATTATATATTATTATTATTATTATTATTATTATTATGTTCTTCTATATTATATTTATATTTATATTTATGTTTATGTTTATGTTTATTATTATTTATGTCTATGTACTTTCCTATATACATCCTTATATATATATATATATTTATTTATTTCTTTTCACACCTATTCTTATCTATTAGTATAAAACTCCTATTTATTACTATTACTATTACTATTACTATTAGTATAAAAATTTTATCTATTAGTATATTACTTGTACACCTATGGTATTAGTATATTAGTTCTTTACC
>NW_001862981.1:0-968 GCF_000209125.1 Entamoeba dispar SAW760
TAATCATTAAAATGAATTGTTAAAAATTATTTTATCTATACTGCGTCAAGAATTAATAATAACTATAACAATTACTAGTACACTAAAAGTTATTTGATATTTATTACTTTTTATAGAAAATGATTTAATTATCCATTTATTCATTAATCATTAAAATGAATTGTTAAAAATTATTTTATCTATACTGCGTCAAGAATTAATAATAACTATAACAATTACTAGTACACTAAAAGTTATTTGATATTTATTACTTTTTATAGAAAATGATTTAATTATCAATAATTAATAAATTATGTTAGAATGAATTGTTAAAAATTATTTTATCTATACTGCGTCAAGAATTAATAATAACTATAACAATTACTAGTACACTAAAAGTTATTTGATATTTATTACTTTTTATAGAAAATGATTTAATTATCAATAATTAATAAATTATGTTAGAATGAATTGTTAAAAATTATTTTATCTATACTGCGTCAAGAATTAATAATAACTATAACAATTACTAGTACACTAAAAGTTATTTGATATTTATTACTTTTTATAGAAAATGATTTAATTATCCATTTATTCATTAATCATTAAAATGAATTGTTAAAAATTATTTTATCTATACTGCGTCAAGAATTAATAATAACTATAACAATTACTAGTACACTAAAAGTTATTTGATATTTATTACTTTTTATAGAAAATGATTTAATTATCAATAATTAATAAATTATGTTAGAATGAATTGTTAAAAATTATTTTATCTATACTGCGTCAAGAATTAATAATAACTATAACAATTACTAGTACACTAAAAGTTATTTGATATTTATTACTTTTTATAGAAAATGATTTAATTATCAATAATTAATAAATTATGTTAGAATGAATTGTTAAAAATTATTTTATCTATACTGCGTCAAGAATTAATAATAACTATAACAATTACTAGTACACTAAAAGTTATTGATATT
>NW_001862980.1:0-227 GCF_000209125.1 Entamoeba dispar SAW760
AGAAATATAGAAATAAAGGAATATAGAAATAAATACATACATAGATATATAAATAAAGATATATATAAATAAATAAATAAAGAAATATATATATATATATAAATAAAGAAATATATATATAATAGAATATAAAGGTTATAGAAGTTGAAAGGGATTAAAGTAAAGTAATCTAGTCAATAAAAAGACGAGCTTGGCAGGGATCGAACCTGCCAAGCTCGTCTTTTTAT
>NW_001862979.1:0-945 GCF_000209125.1 Entamoeba dispar SAW760
ATTGTTATAGTTATTATTAATTCTTGGACGCAGTATAGATAAAATAATTTTTAACAATTCATTTTAATGATTAATGAATAAATAGGATAATTAAATCATTTTCTATAAAAAGTAATAAATATCAAATAACTTTTAGTGTACTAGTAATTGTTATAGTTATTATTAATTCTTGACGCAGTATAGATAAAATAATTTTTAACAATTCATTCTAACATAATTTATTAATTATTGATAATTAAATCATTTTCTATAAAAAGTAATAAATATCAAATAACTTTTAGTGTACTAGTAATTGTTATAGTTATTATTAATTCTTGACGCAGTATAGATAAAATAATTTTTAACAATTCATTCTAACATAATTTATTAATTATTGATAATTAAATCATTTTCTATAAAAAGTAATAAATATCAAATAACTTTTAGTGTACTAGTAATTGTTATAGTTATTATTAATTCTTGACGCAGTATAGATAAAATAATTTTTAACAATTCATTTTAATGATTAATGAATAAATGGATAATTAAATCATTTTCTATAAAAAGTAATAAATATCAAATAACTTTTAGTGTACTAGTAATTGTTATAGTTATTATTAATTCTTGACGCAGTATAGATAAAATAATTTTTAACAATTCATTTTAATGATTAATGAATAAATGGATAATTAAATCATTTTCTATAAAAAGTAATAAATATCAAATAACTTTTAGTGTACTAGTAATTGTTATAGTTATTATTAATTCTTGACGCAGTATAGATAAAATAATTTTTAACAATTCATTCTAACATAATTTATTAATTATTGATAATTAAATCATTTTCTATAAAAAGTAATAAATATCAAATAACTTTTAGTGTACTAGTAATTGTTATAGTTATTATTAATTCTTGACGCAGTATAGATAAAATAATTTTTAACAATTCATTCTAACATAATTTAT
>NW_001862978.1:0-856 GCF_000209125.1 Entamoeba dispar SAW760
TAATTATATTCATAAGTTAAAACAAAGTATTAAAATACGATTTAAAGATTTAAATAAATCAGAAGAAATGAAAATGGAAGAAGAGAATCAGGAAAATAATATTAATGAACAAAAAGAAATTAATGAAAGTCTTCAACAATTACAAAACAATGTTAATAAATTATGGAAAATTTTAACTATTATTTATACAAATGGAATTGAGAATATTAATGGTGTTGAATTTAAAAGTAAATTCATTCCAATTATTTATCATGAAGAAAATGGTCAAGAATTAAAGAAACAAATTATTCATGATATTATTAATGAAGAAAATCAACCAAAAGATGTTATTCTAGAAGTATTATGTGATACATTATCTCCATTAAATAAACAAGAAGCTTTAAATATGATTAATAATGATATATTTAAAGAAGTATCTGAAGAAAAAAAGAATAAAATAAAAAATAAAATCAATGGTGTGATGGAAATTATTAAAACATCTCTTGATTATGCCATTGAAAGAATTGAAAAAACTCATGTTGAAGACCAAATCGAAACAATGAAAAAAGAAATATTAAACATTAATAGAGAGTATTTAGGAAAACTTAAAATTTATTGTATTGATATTATTATGAAAACAAACATAAATGAACTAAACAAGTTCATTGAATGGGTATTGAAGACTAGCTGTGATGAAGAATGTTATTTGAAGATAATCCATTACTTTATTTCTCAAGAAGAAATTGAAAAAGCTAAAAAAGTATTTGATGAAGCATTAATTCATGAGGATCTTGCTTATCACTCATTGAATTTGTGGCTTGAATATTTATTATTATGTAGAAATCAAATGACTTCAAACTATCTCAAAAAATAAAAT
>NW_001862977.1:0-893 GCF_000209125.1 Entamoeba dispar SAW760
ACTTACTTATGACTATGACTATCATATATTTTCTTATATTATTATATTATTATATGACTATGTACTTTTATTATTATTCCTAGTCTGTTTATTTTATATCTTATCTTTCTTATGTCTTTTATATATCATATCTATATCTATATCTATATCATATCTATATCATTTATATAACTTATATCATTTATATAACTTATATCATTTATATAACTTATAACATTTATATAACTTATACCATTTATATAACTTATATATCCCTTTTTTTATCTTCCCAGTATTTTATGAATGTTATAGGGCTTGTGGCGCAATGGAAACGCATCAGACTACGAATCTGGGGATTGCAGGTTCGATCCCTGCCAAGCTCGTCTTTTTATTGACTAGATTACTTTACTTTAATCCCTTTCAACTTCTATAACCTTTATATTCTATTATATATATATTTCTTTATTTATATATATATATATATTTCTTTATTTATTTATTTATATATATCTTTATTTATATATCTATGTATGTATTTATTTCTATATTCCTTTATTTCTATATTTCTATATTTCTATATTCCTTTATTCCTTTATTCCTTTATTTAAAAAAAAACTCTCTATATAAAAACAAAAAGGTAGATTACCTGACGTTCCCATCTGTGTGAACATAATGGTACTGATCAGGCTCTAAGCATCTTTACTTCCGTGTTCGGATGGGAACGGGTGTATCCTACTTGATATGAACCTACCGTTATCCTACTTACTTATGACTATGACTATCATATATTTTCTTATATTATTATATTATTATATGACTATGTACTTTTATTATTATTCCTAGTCTGTTTATTTTATATCTTATCTTTCTTATGTCTTTTATATATCATATCTATATCTATATCTATATCATAT
>NW_001862976.1:0-956 GCF_000209125.1 Entamoeba dispar SAW760
ACCTATTGTAAGAACAAACAAGTAGTTCTAGTGGAGCACTTAAAATTTCATTTGAAAAAACATATGAAGAATATTATATTTCTGTTTATGTTAAATGTAAAACTGATACATTTTGTTTTTCACAAGATACAATTATTTCAACAACATGTGGAAAAGAACAATCAAGTGAAACAATTAAAAATTATAATAAAGAACCATATGTTGTTCTTCCAAACAAAGATTTCAGATTTTCAACTGAATTTGAATATGGAGGAAGTCAATCAGATAAAAAAGTATTAAATTTTGTTATTTACACACCAGCTGAAGGAGATAAGAATATTTACTTTGCAATGAAAGGTAAAGTTATTCCAACATTATTTTATACAACTAATTTAACTGAAACATGTTCTGGTAATGCTTGTTTCCATACTAATGGAGCTGAAAATGGATTCTTTGAATTATCAAATATTGATGCAAAAACTCCAGTTAAAATTATGCTTCAAGGAAATGAAAAATCAAAAATTCAAATTAAATTAAGTGATGGAACTGATTTTGCACCAGCAACAATCATTTCTTTCATGGCTCTTCTTCTTTTCTTTATGTTATAAGCAGAATTGAATTTTTATTTGGTATATAATTATTATAGTTTTTGAGAGAATTTATTAAAAACAAAACCATGATATAATCAAAAAAAAAGATATTTAATTCATTTCAATGATTATAAGTCTTGTCATATTAATAAAACAATTAACTGTATTAGTAAATAACCGTGGATCATTATGTGGAATATTAATATAATAATTAATAATAGATTCATATATAAATACTTTAGAATTACTTGTTATTCCATAAGCATGTTGAATATTAAGAACATTATTAATATCGTAATTATAATAGTGTGATAATATCATTATTATTTTATTTGGTCATATTTGAAGTTTATATATGTGGGTATGTAAGTAAAACAAATGATTGGG
>NW_001862975.1:0-870 GCF_000209125.1 Entamoeba dispar SAW760
TAGAGAGTATAAAGTTGGATAGGTATAGTTATAGGTATAGTTATAGTTATAGATATGGATGATAAAAAGGCGCCTCATGCAGGGCTCGAACCTGCGACCCTCAGCTTAGAAGGCTGATGCTCTTCCGACTGAGCTAACAAGGCCAATCGGTTATAGTAGAAATAGGTAAGGGATGATGATATTGAACACACTCATAATAACATAATAACATAATAACATAAGAACATAAGAACATAATAAAATAAGAACATAATAACATAATAACATAATAGGATAATAAAATAAGAACATAATAGCATGGATAATAAAATAAGAACATAATAACATAATAAAATAATAACATAATAAAATAATAACATAATAAAATAATAAAATAATAAAATAAGAACATAAATAATAGAAGTTATACACATAGGAACACTAAGAGATTTATATAACATAAATAATAAGCATACATACATACTCTACAAACACATATAGTCATATAGTCAAATAGTAATATAGTCAAATAGTAATATAGGAATATAGTAATATAGTCAAATAGGAATATAGTCATATAGTCAAATAGTAATATAGTAATATAGTGAAATAGGAATATAAACATATAAGATAATAAGGATATAGTATAGGATAGGTGTATAGTTGATAATAAGTAGTAGAAATAAGTAATATACATATAAGAAACATAGAGAGTATAAAGTTGGATAGGTATAGTTATAGGTATAGTTATAGTTATAGATATGGATGGATAAAAAGGCGCCTCATGCAGGGCTCGAACCTGCGACCCTCAGCTTAGAAGGCTGATGCTCTTCCGACTGAGCTAACAAGGCCAATCGGTTATAGTAGAAATAGGTAAGGGATGATGATATT
>NW_001862974.1:0-1031 GCF_000209125.1 Entamoeba dispar SAW760
TTCTCAAGTTCTCTTTCTTAAAATCCTTCATTTTTCTTTTAACTCCCATCTTTCGTTTTTGTTTTCGTTTTTCTTTTTCCCTGTTCTTTTTCCTTCCATCTTTCGTTGTCCTTATGTTAATCAATACAATTCAACATGTTTCTTTTATTTTCTTTAAAAACTGTTCAACTGTACTGACAGGCTTACTGCCATCATTCAATGTATTTTGAATGATACGTATTTTATCAGGTTTCATTTAACTATCAATATTTTTCTTTCATTTATACAACTTTTGTTAGTTATTTATTAGAAAAAACTATTGTTTTACTTCATAAATTTATTAATAACTTCAAAGTTTTTCTAAAATTAGATAACGACTCAGATTATCCATACAAACAATATAGAATTATTCTAAAAATAGAAAACGATTCAGATTATCCATACAAATAATTTATAAAATTTCTAAAAATAGAAAACGATTCAGATTATCCATACAAACATGTCGCCGAAAATGCCGAATATTTGTTGGTAACCACGTCATCCTTTTCGGCAAATCGAGCTTTTACCATCTTAAAATTTTGGTCTAGTGTTAATCCGATGGTTTTTCCTAGCTTTTGTGTAATAAAGGTTCACTTTTCGACGGAATATCAATTTTTTTCGTTCTATTCCTTCTAATTTCAACAAAAAAACGGTAGTTTTTTCAAAAAGGGCATTTTCAAAAATCGTATTTCGAGTAGGGGGGGTCTTTTTGCAATTTTTGTTGAAATTTACCCCGTGTAGAAGGAATTTTCGTTGTTATATAAAACATTTGTATGTTGGGTTTTTGTTATTCTTTTTTGTTATTCTTTTTTGTTATTCACTATTTTTAGGTCATTTTTTGTTATTCTTTTTTGTTATTCAAAGGTAATGCTCAATGATGAAATAATCATGAAAAAATTGTTAAAAAATGAGGTCTTCAGATTACCTCCAAGAACATTTTTTACCTTATAAGTTTTCATTAAAACAACCTTGTTACAGAGATATGATAAAATTGACTCAGTGACAAAAAATAT
>NW_001862973.1:0-741 GCF_000209125.1 Entamoeba dispar SAW760
TTCTAACACATTACTTGGATTAGGGTGAATCGATCCTAAATTACAGATGGAAATCCTTAAGAAATATATAAGTGACATATAGTCAATATAAGGATTGAAAGGGAATAAGATTAATAGTTCTTAATCAAGAGAATTAATGATTAAATCTTAGAAATAAGATTAAATCGAATAAAATGGTAACATATCATGAACTTTAAAATGGAGTGTGAAAATCTACGGAAGAGTTCTCTTTTCTTCTTAACAAAAGTAAACTCCACTGAAATGAATCAATCAGAGAAGTGGAATTTATTGGCTTTGTAAGAAATTCAACATATGATTGAATTGTGGTATTTTTGCAGTCTTCATAAAAATTAAAGGGAATCTTAGCATAAAGCTAATTAAAGAATTCTTTTGCTCGTACTAATAACCGCAACAGGTCTCCAAGAAGCAAAATCTTTAGTTAAATAGAATAACGCAGGTAAGGGAAGTCGGCAACATAGCTCTGTAAGTTAGCAAGAAAGAGTAGCTCTGGTGATTTCCTTGTAAAAGGATTAAAATCGAATCAGAACTTTAAAGGTTAGGGGAATCCGACTGTTTAATAAAAACATAGCATTCTGATAAATCTAAAAGGTTCATTACAGAATGTGATTTCTGCCCAGTGCTCTGAATGTCAAGGTAATGAAATTTACTTAAGCGCGGGTTAACGGCGGGAGTAACTATGACTCTCTTAAGGTAGCCAAATGCCTCGTCATCTAATTAGTG
>NW_001862972.1:0-582 GCF_000209125.1 Entamoeba dispar SAW760
GTTCGCAAGAACAGGTGCGTAAGTACCACTTCTTAAAGGGACACATTTCAATTGTCCTATTTTAATTGTTAGTTATCTAATTTCGATTAGAACTCTTTTAACGTGGGAAAAAGAAAAAGGAAGCATTCAGCAATAACAGGTCTGTGATGCCCTTAGACATCTTGGGCCGCACGCGCGCTACAATGGAGTTACTAGAGAGCATTTTATCATTTACACCTTATTTATTAGGCTATGTCTAATAGGTAGGGATAGTAAGTGGTGTACCGAGATTGAAATAGTTAAGGAAAACTCAAAAGAACGTACATGACAGGGATAAATGATTGGAATTATTTGTTTTGAACGAGGAATTCCTTGTAATATCGAGTCATTAACTCGAGATGAATACGTCCCTGCCCTTTGTACACACCGCCCGTCGCTCCTACCGATTGAATAAAGAGGTGAAATTCTAAGATTCTGTCTTATAGATAGAAAAATGGATTTAAATCTCCTTATTTAGAGGAAGGAGAAGTCGTAACAAGGTTTCCGTAGGTGAACCTGCGGAAGGATCATTAAAAGAAAAGAAATAATCTTTTAAAATAAAAC
>NW_001862971.1:0-874 GCF_000209125.1 Entamoeba dispar SAW760
AGAGAATAAAGATAAAGAGTAAGTGTGGTAGGATATGAACATAATAACATATCTAGTATAAGTAGTATACATAAAATAGATAAGTAGAGGAAAAGTATAAAGGATATAGTTATAGTAGTTATAGAATAAAACATATAGAAAAGATATAAAGTATAAAGTATAAGGTATAAGATATAAGATATAAGGTATAAAGTATAAGGTATAAAGTATAAGTTATAAGAGTATAGTATAGTATAGTATAGGTGGAAGTATAGTAGGAATATACTATTAAAAGATGCAAGAGGTGGGGTTTGAACCCACGCCTCCGAAGAGATCCGTACCTGAAACGGACGCCTTGGACCACTCGGCCACTCTTGCTATTACCTTGAAGGAAATAGAAAGTAGAAAAACAAGAATAGTAATAAACATGATAGAATAGTAATAAACATGATAGAATAGTAAGGTGAATAGTCATATAGAATAATAAATAGATAGAATAGGAAGTAGTTTTGTCATATAGAATAATAAATAGATAGAATAGTAAGGTGAATAGTCATATAGAATAAACATATAAAAAGAATAAAAATAAATAATATATGATAGAAATGGGTAGATATATAGAATAGGAAGTATAAAAATTAGAAGGATGTATAAGTATATAATATATAATATAGAATAGTCATAAAAATAGACTAAGTGTAAGAATAAAAATTATAGATATAGAGATTGATATAAATATAAATATAAATATAAATATATATATATATATATATAACACATAAAATTTAAGATATAAATATATGATAGTGTAAGATAATGATATAAAAGTACGACAATGGCAGGATTTGAACCTACGCCTCCATAGGAGAAGTGATTCGAGTCACACGCCTTAGAC
>NW_001862970.1:0-662 GCF_000209125.1 Entamoeba dispar SAW760
ATACATGAGAGTATTTGTATAAAAGGAATAAAGTAATAAAGTAATAAAGGAATAAAGTATAAAAAGAATATAGTAATATAGTAATAAAGGAATAAAGTATAAAAGGAATAAAGTATAAAAGGAATAAAGTATAAAAGGAATAAAGTATAAAAGGAATATAGTAATAAAGGAATATAATAATAAAGGATATAAGTATAAGTATAAGTATAAGTCATGAATATAAAATAGAATATAGAATATAAAGGATATAATATATAATATATAAAGTAGAATATATACATATAATATATATAATAAATATAATAATATATAATATATAATATATAAGGGAAGTACATAAAAAGAATATAGTATAGATTAAATATAGATGAAGGGGGCTTAGCTCAGTGGCAGAGCAGCTGACTCCAGATCAGCCGGTCAGTGGTTCAATCCCTCTAGCCCTCACTTTTTATACATATAGTATCCATAAAGTATAGATAAAGTAAGATATAGTATATCTAGTGTATAAGTAGAGGATACATATAGTAAGATAGTAAGATAGTATGATAGTATGATAGTATGATAGTATGATAGTATGATAGTAAGATAATAAGAAAGTATGGCATCTATAGTCATATATAGAACAAGAAATAGTCATATAAACACTGGAAAGTGATATAAAA
>NW_001862969.1:0-954 GCF_000209125.1 Entamoeba dispar SAW760
GTGTATAAGTATAATAAACATAATAAACATAATAAACATAATAAACATAATAAAGAACATAATAATAATAAACATAATAATAATAATAATAGAAATAAGAATATAGATATATATAATATAATAATATATAAAGAAACATATAAGTGAAGTGTATAAAAAGAATGCATCCGGTGGGGTTCGAACCCACGCATCTTCCGATAGCCGAGCTTAAATCGGCCCCCTTAGACCACTCGGGCACGAATGCTTTGATATATAAATACAGAAATAATGAAGTCTATAAAACTATAAAGGTATAAGTCAGACTATAAGATACACACATATAGTATAGACTAGTAATAATAAAGTGATAAAGTGATAAAGTGATAAAGTGATAAAGTGATAAAGTGATAATAAGGGAATAAGTTAATAAGGTAATAAGTTAATAAGTTAAAGTGTAGGTAGTATAAGTATAGAAGACAAGAACATAGTATAGTCATATAATCATATAGAATAGATATAAAAATAGATAAAGGTATAGAAATATACATAATAATAAGAACATATAAACATATAAGAATATAATAAACATAAATAACATAATAATAATAAACATAATAAAAAACATAATAATAATAAACATAATAATAATAATATATATAGAATAGATAAATAGATAAATAGATACATAATAATGGAGATGAGGGGTATCGATCCCCTTGCCCTTCGCATGCGAAGCGAAAGCTCTACCAATTGAGCTACATCCCCTAAGGTAATAATAGAGATATAAGAAATGAGAGATATAGGAAAGGAATAGATATATAGAGAAATAGATATATAGATAATAAAAAGTTAAAAGTATATATAAGAATAAGACAATATATATAAGATACAGTTAAAAGAATGCATCCGGTGGGGGTTCGAACCCACGCATCTTGCGATAGCCGTTCTTGAGACGGCCCCCTTAGACCACTCGGG
>NW_001862968.1:0-781 GCF_000209125.1 Entamoeba dispar SAW760
CAGATTTTATGAAGTATAAGTTATTTATTTTTAAATCACATTTTTCAAAAAATCTTTTCTATTAAAAAACTATATTATTTTATTATTTAAACTATTTCAATTCAAACGTTAAAAAGATGAATAAAATCGTTCAATTTATCATTACAACATCATTAAATAAAGAGTTGTTTAGAATTCAATTCTGAACAACTTTTACCTTATAAATTTTTATACTTTCGTTGACATTTTTTGAGATATTAATATAAAAAAATAATGATTAATATTAAAAAGAAATACATAATGAAGATAAAATAAAATAAATAAATCATGAATAATAACTAATACAGATTAAGATAATTGTTAAACAGAATTTAATTTAAAGAATGAGATATAAAGATATTAAATAATTTTTTAATAGTCTTTAATAAAAATAATCATTCATATCTCAAAAAATGTCAACGAAAGTATAAAAATTTATAAGGTAAAAGTTGTTCAGATATTAATTTTAAACAAGTGATTTATTAATAAAAATTTATAAAAAATGATACTTCTATCATGATTTTTTTGAGACACAAAAAATGACTTATCTTAAATATACATCGTTTTTCATATAATATAAAATAATAATTATAATACTGATATATCAAATAAAATAATTGTTTTGTAGATAAAGTATTGAAGGACGTATAGATGAGTAGAGTCAATATTTTTTGTCACTGAGTCAATTTTATCATATCTCTGTAACAAGGTTGTTTTAATGAAAACTTATAAGGTAAAAAATGTTCTTGGAGGTAATCTGAAG
>NW_001862967.1:0-968 GCF_000209125.1 Entamoeba dispar SAW760
TATAATAGGAGTTTTATACTAATAGATAAGAATAGGTGTGAAAAGAAATAAATAAATATATATATATATATAAGGATGTATATAGGAAAGTACATAGACATAAATAATAATAAACATAAACATAAACATAAATATAAATATAAATATAATATAGAAGAACATAATAATAATAATAATAATAATAATAATATATAATATATAATATACATATAAAGAAATATAAACATATAGATATATACATAAGCATAGAGTAATAAAGTAAAAGATAATATAAGTCTAATAAGTAATATAAGTAATATAAATATAATAAGAATAAAGTCAAAGTCGCATATATACATGGTATAGTAATCCATTGTGGTGTAGTTGGTAACATACAAGCCTTTCACGTTTGTGCCCCGGGTTCGATTCCCGGCGATGGAATTTTTTAGCATTAATATAAAGTATAAGTAGTAATAATATAAAGTATAAGTAGTAATAATATAAAGTATAAGTAGTAATAATATAAAGTATAAGTAGTAATAATATAAAGTAAAGGTAGTAATAATATAAAGTAGATAAAGTATAGGTAATAATAAATAGATAGTAATAAGAAAATAATAAATGAGGAAGTATATAAAGAATATAAATATAAACATATATACATATATACATATATACATATATACATATATACATAATAACATAATAACATAATAACATAATAACATAATAACATAATAACATAATAACATATATAGTCATATAGTATAATAGTCATATATAGAATAACATAAGATGATAGGATTAATAAGAATAAAGATATCGATACCGACCATAGCTCAGTTGGTAGAGCGGAGGACTGTAGTTGTAGAATAGAATTCCTTATGTCACTGGTTCGAATCCGGTTGGTCGGATCAGTTTTTATACTAATACATAGGTAAAGAACTAATATACTAATACATAGGTGTACAAGTAATATACTAATAGAT
>NW_001862966.1:0-987 GCF_000209125.1 Entamoeba dispar SAW760
TGGGGTGATTCAGAAATAACGGGAGAGGTGAAAATCCATGATCGCTATAACATGCACGAGAGCGAAAGCATTTCACTCAACTGGGTCCATTAATCAAGAACGAAAGTTAGGGGATCGAAGACGATCAGATACCGTCGTAGTCCTAACTATAAACGATGTCAACCAAGGATTGGATGAAATTCAGATGTACAAAGATGAAGAAACATTGTTTCTAAATCCAAGTATATCAATACTACCTTGTTCAGAACTTAAAGAGAAATCTTGAGTTTATGGACTTCAGGGGGAGTATGGTCACAAGGCTGAAACTTAAAGGAATTGACGGAAGGGCACACCAGGAGTGGAGCCTGCGGCTTAATTTGACTCAACACGGGAAAACTTACCAAGACCGAACAGTAGAAGGAATGACAGATTAAGAGTTCTTTCATGATTTATTGGGTAGTGGTGCATGGCCGTTCTTAGTTGGTGGAGTGATTTGTCAGGTTAATTCCGGTAACGAACGAGACTGAAACCTATTAATTAGTTTTCTGCCTATAAGACAGAAATGTTCGCAAGAACAGGTGCGTAAGTACCACTTCTTAAAGGGACACATTTCAATTGTCCTATTTTAATTGTTAGTTATCTAATTTCGATTAGAACTCTTTTAACGTGGGAAAAAGAAAAAGGAAGCATTCAGCAATAACAGGTCTGTGATGCCCTTAGACATCTTGGGCCGCACGCGCGCTACAATGGAGTTACTAGAGAGCATTTTATCATTTACACCTTATTTATTAGGCTATGTCTAATAGGTAGGGATAGTAAGTGGTGTACCGAGATTGAAATAGTTAAGGAAAACTCAAAAGAACGTACATGACAGGGATAAATGATTGGAATTATTTGTTTTGAACGAGGAATTCCTTTGTATATCGAGTCATTAACTCGAGATGAATACGTCCCTGCCCCTTGTACACACCGCCCGTCGCTCCCTACGATTTGATAAAGAGGTGAAAT
>NW_001862965.1:0-468 GCF_000209125.1 Entamoeba dispar SAW760
AAATTTATAAGGTAAAAGTTGTTCAGATATTAATTTTAAACAAGTGATTTATTAATAAAAATTTATAAAAAATGATACTTCTATCATGATTTTTTTGAGACACAAAAAATGACTTATCTTAAATATACATCGTATTTTCATATAATATAAAATAATAATTATAATACTGATATATCAAATAAAATAATTGTTTTGTATATAAAGTATTGAAGGACGTATAGATGAGTAGAGTCAATATTTTTTGTCACTGAGTCAATTTTATCATATCTCTGTAACAAGGTTGTTTTAATGAAAACTTATAAGGTAAAAAAATGTTCTTGGAGGTAATCTGAAGACCTCATTTTTTAACAATTTTTTCATGATTATTTCATCATTTTATTTAACATAATTATGTATGAGAAATGAATTGTTTAGAATTCAATTCTGAACAACTTTTACCTTATAAATTTTTATACTTTCAGTTGACAT
>NW_001862964.1:0-939 GCF_000209125.1 Entamoeba dispar SAW760
ACGTGAAGGCTTGTATGTTACCAACTACACCACAATGGATTACTATACCATGTATATATGCGACTTTGACTTTATTCTTATTATATTTATATTACTTATATTACTTATTAGACTTATATTATCTTTTACTTTATTACTCTATGCTTATGTATATATCTATATGTTTATATTTCTTTATATGTATATTATATATTATATATTATTATTATTATTATTATTATTATTATGTTCTTCTATATTATATTTATATTTATATTTATGTTTATGTTTATGTTTATTATTATTTATGTCTATGTACTTTCCTATATACATCCTTATATATATATATATATTTATTTATTTCTTTTCACACCTATTCTTATCTATTAGTATAAAACTCCTATTTATTACTATTACTATTACTATTACTATTAGTATAAAAATTTTATCTATTAGTATATTACTTGTACACCTATGTATTAGTATATTAGTTCTTTACCTATGTATTAGTATAAAAACTGATCCGACCAACCGGATTCGAACCAGTGACCTAAGGAATTCTATTCTACAACTACAGTCCTCCGCTCTACCAACTGAGCTATGGTCGGTATCGATATCTTTATTCTTATTAATCCTATCATCTTATGTTATTCTATATATGACTATTATACTATATGACTATATATGTTATTATGTTATTATGTTATTATGTTATTATGTTATTATGTTATTATGTTATTATGTATATATGTATATATGTATATATGTATATATGTATATATGTTTATATTTATATTCTTTATATACTTCCTCATTTATTATTTTCTTATTACTATCTATTTATTATTACCTATACTTTATCTACTTTATATATACTACCTTTACTTTATATATACTACTATACTTTATATATACTACTATACTTATATATACTACTATACTTAATATACTACTATACTT
>NW_001862963.1:0-986 GCF_000209125.1 Entamoeba dispar SAW760
TGAATAATATTTAATATATAATATATAATATAGTAGTAGTTAATAGTATAAATAGGATATATAAGATAATAAGTTTAAAGTAGAAGTGAATATATATATATATATACATAGAAAAGTGGATATATATAATATAAAAAAGTGTAAGGCGACTATGGGGATCGAACCCATGACCTTCTGTTTACAAGACAGATGCTCTACCGCTAAGCTAAACCGCCATCACGAGGTATAAAAAGGGGAATAAAAAATCAAGGAAGAAATACATAAGGATAATACATAAGGATGGGCAAAAGGGATAAAGTCTAAGTCTAAGTCTATAATATAAAAAAGATAGATATAATATAAGTACATATAGTGATATAATAATATAGTCATATAGTCATATAGTCATATAATAATATAATAATATAGAGAATAGAGATAGTCAAGTCATATATAAAATATATAAAGATAACATGTAAGATAGAAGTAAAGAAATAGAAGTAATGTAGAGAAGAATAATATAAGTGAAGGAGGTATGGAGTGTATCTAGTATAGACAATAAAGACAATAAAGACAATAAAGACAATAAAGACAATAAAGACAATAAAGACAATAAAGACAATAAAGATAATAAATATAATAAAGACAATATAAATAATATAAATAATATAAATAATATAGATAATATAGATATAATAAATGATAAGAATATAATATATAATAATATATAAACATATATAGATAGAGAATATAAAATAAAAAAACTAAAAGAAATAGAATATAATATAATAATAAAAGAAATAGTTCCAATACTATCAATCATATCAACTTGACATCCTTTTCAACCCAGGTCTATCATTCGTAGACAGGTTTTCGTTGCTCCGTTAACCGGCCTCACGCTGTACCCTGTTCGTACCTTCCGCACTAAATCTACCTACGTAAATAAGTATGAAGTACGAAGATATGGGATGGGTAGTCTCAATGTTCATAATTATGATAGGATCAAT
>NW_001862962.1:0-853 GCF_000209125.1 Entamoeba dispar SAW760
ACTACGAATCTGGGGATTGCAGGTTCGATCCCTGCCAAGCTCGTCTTTTTATTGACTAGATTACTTTACTTTAATCCCTTTCAACTTCTATAACCTTTATATTCTATTATATATATATTTCTTTATTTATATATATATATATATTTCTTTATTTATTTATTTATATATATCTTTATTTATATATCTATGTATGTATTTATTTCTATATTCCTTTATTTCTATATTTCTATATTTCTATATTCCTTTATTCCTTTATTCCTTTATTTAAAAAAAAACTCTCTATATAAAAACAAAAAGGTAGATTACCTGACGTTCCCATCTGTGTGAACATAATGGTACTGATCAGGCTCTAAGCATCTTTACTTCCGTGTTCGGATGGGAACGGGTGTATCCTACTTGATATGAACCTACCGTTATCCTACTTACTTATGACTATGACTATCATATATTTTCTTATATTATTATATTATTATATGACTATGTACTTTTATTATTATTCCTAGTCTGGTTATTTTATATCTTATCTTTCTTATGTCTTTTATATATCATATCTATATCTATATCTATATCATATCTATATCATTTATATAACTTATATCATTTATATAACTTATATCATTTATATAACTTATAACATTTATATAACTTATAACATTTATATAACTTATATATCCCTTTTTTTATCTTCCCAGTATTTTATGAATGTTATAGGGCTTGTGGCGCAATGGAAACGCATCAGACTACGAATCTGGGGATTGCAGGTTCGATCCCTGCCAAGCTCGTCTTTTTATTGACTAGATTACTTTACTTTAATCCCTTTCAACTTCTATAACCTTTATATTCTATTATATAT
>NW_001862961.1:0-907 GCF_000209125.1 Entamoeba dispar SAW760
ACTATTATGTATATCTACCACTAACCTTCCTGAGATGCTGTGTATCTGTTAAATGTGTTCGTTTGGGCGCATAGCTCAGCGGTAGAGCATAGGACTGCAGTTCCCGTGGTCATTGGTTCAAATCCGATTGTGCCCTTTTTTGTTCTTCATTTATTATATCTTCTTCATTATTACTTCTTTTTTATATTATATTATATCTTCTTTTATACCTTATTCATATTATTCACCTTTTTACCCTTTTTATCCTTATTATCTATTGATATTAAGGTTCCATGGTGTAGTGGCAGCATATGAGATTCTGGTTCTTAGGACCCCAGTTCGAATCTGGGTGGGACCATATTTTATACTTCCTTTTTTTACTTATATTAAATATATTAAAAATATATATATTTTATTTCTTATTATTATTATTATTATGAGTAAACTTTTATTCTTATATCTATATCTATATCTATATCTATATCTATATCTATATCTATATCTATTCTTATTATTTTTTTTATCACTTTCTTTATTTATGTATAATAACTATCTATGTATATTATACACTTCCACTTATACACCTATACACCTATACACCTAACACCTATACACCTAACACCTATACACCTAACACCTATACACCTAACACCTATACACCTATGCTTATGTTAAAAACAACGACAACGGCAGGATTCGAACCTACGCCTCCAGAGGAGAAGTGATTTCTAGTCACACGCCTTAGACCACTCGGCCACGTTGTCTTTTAGTGTGCTTATATTATGTTTGAATTTTAAATATCCTATTAACTTATATATTCTTTACGACTATTATTAACTTTATTATATATATATTACTTTCTACTATATACTATATGCTATATACTATATCACTATATATATCTTTCTTTTATATCTCCCTCTTATCT
>NW_001862960.1:0-781 GCF_000209125.1 Entamoeba dispar SAW760
TATTATTTTCATCTGAAAAGTATCCTCAATATAAGAAACAATTCCCTGATTTAAAAATATCAGAGATTGGTAAAAAAATAGGAGTCGAATGGAAAGAATTACCTGAAGAACAAAAGAAAAAATATATTGACCAATATTATGCATCTAAAGCAGAGTATAATGACAAGCTAAAAGAATATGATGCACAAACATTAAATACTGACGATAAAAAAGAAAAGAAAACAAAAAAAACAACAAAGAAAGAAGATGAAAAAGATACAGAAGAAAAAAAACCAAAAAAGGTTGAAATTAAAAAAGAGGATGAAAAGCCTAAAAAAGTTGAAAGTAAGAAAGAAGAAAAACCAAAGAAGGTTGAAGTTAAAAAAGAAGAAGACAAATCTAAGAAAGTTGAAGTTAAAAAAGAAGAAGAAAAAAAGGAAGAAAAAAAAGAGAAGAAACATTCAAAGAAAGAAGATAAGAAAAAAGAAAAAAAAGAAGAAACGAAAAAGAATGAAGGAAAGAAAGAAAGCGATAAAAAAGATGATACAAAAAAAGACAAGAAAGTGAAGAAATCGGAAAAGAAAGATGAGACCAAAAAAGAGGATGAAAAAAAACATGAAAAGACAGAAGAAAAGAAGCCTAAAAAACTTGAAAGTGAAAAAGAAGAAAGTAAAAAAGAAAAGAAACATTCAAAGAAAGATGATGAAAAATTAAAAAAAACAGATGACAAGAAAAAAGATGAAGAGAAATCAAAAAAAGTCGAAGACAAGAAAGCTAAAAAACAAAAAAAGGATGAGTCCAG
>NW_001862959.1:0-413 GCF_000209125.1 Entamoeba dispar SAW760
TATTAGATAAAAAAGAATAAAACTAGTCTGTTATTTATTATGATTATTGTGGCAGACTACAATATTAATAGAGCCTATTTGAAGAAAAGAAATATTCACAAAGAATTAAAAAAAAAAAAAAAAAAAATAGAATATAGAAGAGAAATTAAGAAATATTAAAATAATTGTACTAATAATCTCTATAAATTAATTAGTAAATACAGAAAGCATTAAATTAAAAAAATTAAAATTGATAACATAAAAGAAATCAAAAACACTGTAGCTAAAACATGAAGGGTGATATGGAACATGCCTCTATCACAACAACATACACAACTGAATTAATTGACAGTATTATTAAATTAATCTATCTCCCTTAGAACAAAGAAACCAATTCTATTAATACTGTCAATTAATTCAGTTGTGTATGTTGT
>NW_001862958.1:0-762 GCF_000209125.1 Entamoeba dispar SAW760
CATAGTTACTCCCGCCGGTTAACCCGCGCTTAAGTAAATTTCATTACCTTGACATTCAGAGCACTGGGCAGAAATCACATTCTGTAATGAACCTTTTAGATTTATCAGAATGCTATGTTTTTATTAAACAGTCGGATTCCCCTAACCTTTAAAGTTCTGATTCGATTTTAATCCTTTTACAAGGAAATCACCAGAGCTACTCTTTCTTGCTAACTTACAGAGCTATGTTGCCGACTTCCCTTACCTGCGTTATTCTATTTAACTAAAGATTTTGCTTCTTGGAGACCTGTTGCGGTTATTAGTACGAGCAAAAGAATTCTTTAATTAGCTTTATGCTAAGATTCCCTTTAATTTTTATGAAGACTGCAAAAATACCACAATTCAATCATATGTTGAATTTCTTACAAAGCCAATAAATTCCACTTCTCTGATTGATTCATTTCAGTGGAGTTTACTTTTGTTAAGAAGAAAAGAGAACTCTTCCGTAGATTTTCACACTCCATTTTAAAGTTCATGATATGTTACCATTTTATTCGATTTAATCTTATTTCTAAGATTTAATCATTAATTCTCTTGATTAAGAACTATTAATCTTATTCCCTTTCAATCCTTATATTGACTATATGTCACTTATATATTTCTTAAGGATTTCCATCTGTAATTTAGGATCGATTCACCCTAATCCAAGTAATGTTGTTTAGGAACCTTTCTCCTCTTCAGTTCTAAGATGTTTTTTTCCTCTTCTTAGTATTTGCTACTACC
>NW_001862957.1:0-934 GCF_000209125.1 Entamoeba dispar SAW760
CTATAGTCATATAGTCATATAAAGGTATAACTCTATAAGAATATAAGAATAGAATAGGGTAACACTATAGGAATAATATAAAGATAAAATAGAAAGTCTATATAGGATAAAGATAGAGTAAGAATAATAGAACATAAAAGGTTATAGATATCTAAACATTTACACATATATGAATATATAGATAGAAAAGGATCTAGAAATAAGAATAGAAAAGTATCTAGATGTATATATAGATATAAAGATAAGAACTAAGATGTAAGATGTAAGATGTAAGATATAAGATATAAGATATAAGATATAAGTAAACATATAGATTATAGGAGGCATAAAAAGTGTAAGGCCTCTGCGGGAATCGAACCCACGACCTTTCCCTTACTAGGGGAACGCACTGCCATCTATGCTAAGAGGCCTTCCAAGGATGGAGGTATATATAATATAAAAAAAAGGTGTAATATATATATAAAAAGTTGAAATAAATAAATATAAAAAGTTGGAATATATATATATAAAAGGTGTAATATATATAAAAGGTGTAATATATATAAAAGAAGGAATATATATATATATAAGGAAGAATAAATATAAATAAAAGATAAGGTATAATAAAATAATAAAGGTATAAAGTTATATAGATATATAAATATATATATAGATATAGATATAAAGGAATAAAGTAGAAAAGTAGAAAAGTAGAAATGATAAAGTTTAATATATAACATAAGTTATAAAGTGATAAGTGACATATATATAGATATAAAAGGGTACATAAAGATAGAATATAGTAAAATGCAAGAGGTGGGGTTCGAACCCACGCCTCCGAAGAGAACAGTACCTTAAACTGCCGCCTTGGACCACTCGGCCACTCTTGCTGGTTGTCATATAATAAAATCAAAGATAAAACACTATAAAGTATAAAGGTATAAAGGTATAAAGT
>NW_001862956.1:0-973 GCF_000209125.1 Entamoeba dispar SAW760
TATTATCACTATACACCTATCCTATACTATATCCTTATTATCTTATATGTTTATATTCCTATTTCACTATATTACTATATTACTATTTGACTATATGACTATATTCCTATTTGACTATATTACTATATTCCTATATTACTATTTGACTATATTACTATTTGACTATATGACTATATGTGTTTGTAGAGTATGTATGTATGCTTATTATTTATGTTATATAAATCTCTTAGTGTTCCTATGTGTATAACTTCTATTATTTATGTTCTTATTTTATTATTTTATTATTTTATTATGTTATTATTTTATTATGTTATTATTTTATTATGTTATTATGTTCTTATTTTATTATCCATGCTATTATGTTCTTATTTTATTATCCTATTATGTTATTATGTTATTATGTTCTTATTTTATTATGTTCTTATGTTCTTATGTTATTATGTTATTATGTTATTATGAGTGTGTTCAATATCATCATCCCTTACCTATTTCTACTATAACCGATTGGCCTTGTTAGCTCAGTCGGAAGAGCATCAGCCTTCTAAGCTGAGGGTCGCAGGTTCGAGCCCTGCATGAGGCGCCTTTTTATCATCCATATCTATAACTATAACTATACCTATAACTATACCTATCCAACTTTATACTCTCTATGTTTCTTATATGTATATTACTTATTTCTACTACTTATTATCAACTATACACCTATCCTATACTATATCCTTATTATCTTATATGTTTATATTCCTATTTCACTATATTACTATATTACTATTTGACTATATGACTATATTCCTATTTGACTATATTACTATATTCCTATATTACTATTTGACTATATTACTATTTGACTATATGACTATATGTGTTTGTAGAGTATGTATGTATGCTTATTATTTATGTTATATAAATCTCTTAGTGTCCTATGTGTATAACTCATATTATGTCTATTTATATTTATATTTATAGTATATTT
>NW_001862955.1:0-200 GCF_000209125.1 Entamoeba dispar SAW760
AGTCAAAGTCGCATATATACATGGTATAGTAATCCATTGGGGTGTAGTTGGTAACATACAAGCCTTTCACGTTTGTGCCCCGGGTTCGATTCCCGGCGATGGAATTTTTTAGCATTAATATAAAGTATAAGTAGTAATAATATAAAGTATAAGTAGTAATAATATAAAGTATAAGTAGTAATAATATAAAGTATAAGTAG
>NW_001862954.1:0-771 GCF_000209125.1 Entamoeba dispar SAW760
TTTTTGGTCAATTTTTATCCTCAATTTTTTCTCTCTTTTTGTTTTTAGATTTTTCATTTTTTTTTGAATGGCCAAAAACCTCGTCATTTTTCACGAAATTAAAATCTTTGCATCTCTGATGGTCCTAGATTAACATATTTGAATTTCGTGAAAAATGAGACATTTTTTGGTCAATTTTCATCCTCACTTTCTCCAATTTTTTCTCTCTTTTTGTTTTTAGATTTTTCATTTTTTTTTTGAATGGCCAAAAACCTCGTCATTTTTCACGAAATTAAAATCTTTGCATCTCTGATGGTCCTAGATTAACATATTTGAATTTCGTGAAAAATGACATGATTTTCATCAATTTCATCCTCCAATTTTTTCTCTCTTTTCTTTTTTATTTTTTTCTTTTTTTTATCCATTGTTCATGATCATCCAAAATCATCATCATTTTTGCTACGCTTGAAATCTTTGCATTAGAATCGGTCCAGAAACACAATATTTTGAAATCGTGTAAAATGTTCTTACTTTTATCAATTTCATTTCTTCATTCAATTCTTTCTTAATTCTTTCTTCATTTTTCAATTTTCTAAATTCACTATCATTTTTGCTACGCTTGAAATCTTTGCATTAGAATCGGTCCAGAAACACAATATTTTGAAATCGTGTAAAATGTTCTTACTTTTATCAATTTCATTTCTTCATTCAATTCTTTCTTAATTCTTTCTTCATTTTTCAATTTCTAAATTCACTATCATTTTTGCTACGCTTGAAATCTTTGCATTAGAA
>NW_001862953.1:0-966 GCF_000209125.1 Entamoeba dispar SAW760
GAGCCTGATCAGTACCATTATGTTCACACAGATGGGAACGTCAGGTAATCTACCTTTTTGTTTTTATATAGAGAGTTTTTTTTTAAATAAAGGAATAAAGGAATAAAGGAATATAGAAATATAGAAATATAGAAATAAAGGAATATAGAAATAAATACATACATAGATATATAAATAAAGATATATATAAATAAATAAATAAAGAAATATATATATATATATAAATAAAGAAATATATATATAATAGAATATAAAGGTTATAGAAGTTGAAAGGGATTAAAGTAAAGTAATCTAGTCAATAAAAAGACGAGCTTGGCAGGGATCGAACCTGCAATCCCCAGATTCGTAGTCTGATGCGTTTCCATTGCGCCACAAGCCCTATAACATTCATAAAATACTGGGAAGATAAAAAAAGGGATATATAAGTTATATAAATGTTATAAGTTATATAAATGTTATAAGTTATATAAATGATATAAGTTATATAAATGATATAAGTTATATAAATGATATAGATATGATATAGATATAGATATAGATATGATATATAAAAGACATAAGAAAGATAAGATATAAAATAAACAGACTAGGAATAATAATAAAAGTACATAGTCATATAATAATATAATAATATAAGAAAATATATGATAGTCATAGTCATAAGTAAGTAGGATAACGGTAGGTTCATATCAAGTAGGATACACCCGTTCCCATCCGAACACGGAAGTAAAGATGCTTAGAGCCTGATCAGTACCATTATGTTCACACAGATGGGAACGTCAGGTAATCTACCTTTTTGTTTTTATATAGAGAGTTTTTTTTAAATAAAGGAATAAAGGAATAAAGGAATATAGAAATATAGAATATAGAATAAAGGATATAGAAATAAATACATACATAGATATATAATAAGATATATATAATAAATAATAAAGAATATATATATATATATAATAAAGAATATAT
>NW_001862952.1:0-942 GCF_000209125.1 Entamoeba dispar SAW760
AAGACTACTAGACTATTATAAGATATTAAAAGACTACTAGACTACACAAGATATTAAAAGACTATTAATGTTTGTATTATTTAAACACAAAGAGATTATTAATGTTTGTATTATTTAATTTATAATTCTATACTAACCAAATAGATGAATAACTATGTATAATATAATAGTTTTGGGTCTCAAAAAACCCACGAGAAACAAAACTATTTTGAGTAGTATTTAATTATGTTAAGCATTCTTAAAATAAATTATAAACATATTTACAGCTTCATTAAATAAAACCATAAACATACATTACCATAAAAGCATTAAGAGAATAAGGATGATTAATAATAATTAATGCTACTATATAATGAGAGGAATAATAAAGAGAGAATATAGCATTTACGTTTGTTTAAATAATAAATTATGAGAGAATAGCACAGTTTGTCAATAAAATAATAAATAAAATAAGTATTCATAATATTTAGGGAGAATAATATAAGAGATAAACAGAATAAGTAATCTCATAGAAGAGATTAATTAAAGAAATAAGAAATGATTATTAAAAGAATTTAATATAATCATAATAGATATATGTTGTTAAGAATGAAAGAATTTAAAGAAATAAATATAAGACTGAATATAAAGAAAATTGTACTTGATCTAACTATATAAAAGTAATTAGATGACAGAACAGATTTAAATAATATAAGTTTGTTTTTTAGTATAATTAGTAAATAAAAAAGAAGTCAAAAGTAGGAGAATAAAGAAAGGAAAAATGGATATAAATACAAAAGAGAAGTAAGAATAAAGAATCCTTCCTTTTAAAAAGGAAGAAGAATAAAATATCTGGTTGATCCTGCCAGTATTATATGCTGATGTTAAAGATAAGCCATGCATGTGTAAGTATAAAGACAAGTAGATGAAACTGCGGACGCTCATATAACAGTAATAGTTTCT
>NW_001862951.1:0-2022 GCF_000209125.1 Entamoeba dispar SAW760
TATTTAGTGTTGAATTCTCGTAAGAATTCGGGAAACGTCATCCTAACGAGATCTTAGATAGGGTTAGATATACATTATAGTTAAATTATAGTTAGATAATAAACTATACTAATATTTAATGACCCTACCATCTAGATATGGTCATATCATAGTTCCATGTACGGTACACCATCCAGAGATATACCCCACAGATTTAGTAAATCAGAAGACGAAACCGAGTTGGATTACAGAACGATCACATTAAGTGATTTTACACAGCTATTAGAAGGAATAGAAGAAGTAAGTATTAGTGCTCAAACGCTTGTCGAAGGAGTTAAAATTTCATTCGAAAAAACTCCTTTAAATATGCTTAGTAATGTAATTAATAAGCATATTGATGTAATAGAAGAGTTAAGTAAGAAGATAAAGACCTTTAAAAAGAAGAACCAATTAATATTGGAAGAATTAAAAGAAGAAGAAGAGAATAAGAAAGAAATTAAGATTAAAGAAGAGACAAAACCTCAGAGGAGGAAGACTGAATTATTATAATTCAATTAATTTATTACTTTATTTATGTTTGTTTTATTTTTAGAAAATGTTATTTATTTTTTTGTTATTGCTTTCTAAAAATAAACAAATTTGTTATTTAAACACATAGTTAAAAAGCATTCAATTAAAGTGCTCAATATCTGTATCGTAGTAACCAGTACGTATATGAGTAAGGAGGTATACCAAAGGTTTGGAATCCAATAAATTAGACTCGATATCTTTAATGAGAAAGTCGAGCCATTTAAACATTTGAGCTGATGGTTTAAGATTGTATTCGTGGTCCCATATACGGAACCAGTACACAAGACCGTAGAGAACTATTTCACAAGTTTCATCTATAGCTCGACTTAATTGTTGCCTTACCTCCTTGGCTATTGTATCAAGCAAGATGGAAAGATTTAACTTTGGATAATTGTATTGCATTGAATGCTATGGACATTGTCAGACGTGTTTAAATAACAAATTAGCATGTCTGTATGAGGCAAATGGACTGTCTATATTATTATAATTATAGTAAAATTATAGTAAGTAAAAATAGAAATTGTCTGTTTTGTCTCTTTGTCCGTCAAAATTGTCTGTCTCTCTGTTTGAATGCCTACCACATCTAGATATTTAAACGGATGAAGAGAAATAAGAAACAGAATGGAAGTTGAAGACAAAATAACTAGTACAAAATTGGAAAGCATAAAGGCAAACGACTTGAATGACTTTTTCATAGAAATGTTCTCATTAAAAGAATTATGCGACGATTTTGTTGAAATGTTCAAAAAGGAAGAAAAGTACTATCTCAACGAAGAAAAGTATAACGAATTGTTGGAAGAAGAAGCAATAGCAGTAGATAGTATTCATCAATTAACAACTGAAATAAAAGAAAGCTACAAAGAGGTAATAGAATCATTTTACGAAAGAAGGTTACATCGTATAGAGGCTAGAATGATGAAGGTTTTCAATGAAGTAGAAAAGAAACCGAGAAAGCCAAAAGAAGAAGATAATTAAAACTAATTAAATTCTTTTTTAATAATTGTTTTGTCTAATTAAAATTAAATGAAACAAAAAACAAATAATAAGTTAGTCAACCAAATCATTGAAAAAGTTAAAGTTCCCCAATAATTCTAATAAATCGGCAAGTTTATTAAATCTCTCGTCTTTTCTGCAAGAATCGACGAAACATGCAATATAAAAGAAGATAATATCACTATAATTATAGTGAGTCTCCTCCACTCTCCTCATGAAGTACATGATAGAATAGATAAGACACTTGGAGTCCATATCTAAACAACCACCATCGAGGAGACCTTTGCAGATTTCGCCGATATCTTGCACAATATTCGACAGAGAGAGAATCATCAAATGAAACGGAAAGTGCCCGACTATAAATAACAAGTAAAACGTGTACTCCACAGATAAACAGACAATTCTAAAATTAAAATACTATAAAATTATTATACTTTTTATATGACAGACACTTAATAACCTCACACAGACAAAATAGAA
>NW_001862950.1:0-948 GCF_000209125.1 Entamoeba dispar SAW760
CCTTTCAACTTCTATAACTTTATATTCTATTATATATATATTTCTTTATTTATATATATATATATATTTCTTTATTTATTTATTTATATATATCTTTATTTATATATCTATGTATGTATTTATTTCTATATTCCTTTATTTCTATATTTCTATATTTCTATATTCCTTTATTCCTTTATTCCTTTATTTAAAAAAAAACTCTCTATATAAAAACAAAAAGGTAGATTACCTGACGTTCCCATCTGTGTGAACATAATGGTACTGATCAGGCTCTAAGCATCTTTACTTCCGTGTTCGGATGGGAACGGGTGTATCCTACTTGATATGAACCTACCGTTATCCTACTTACTTATGACTATGACTATCATATATTTTCTTATATTATTATATTATTATATGACTATGTACTTTTATTATTATTCCTAGTCTGTTTATTTTATATCTTATCTTTCTTATGTCTTTTATATATCATATCTATATCTATATCTATATCATATCTATATCATTTATATAACTTATATCATTTATATAACTTATATCATTTATATAACTTATAACATTTATATAACTTATAACATTTATATAACTTATATATCCCTTTTTTTATCTTCCCAGTATTTTATGAATGTTATAGGGCTTGTGGCGCAATGGAAACGCATCAGACTACGAATCTGGGGATTGCAGGTTCGATCCCTGCCAAGCTCGTCTTTTTATTGACTAGATTACTTTACTTTAATCCCTTTCAACTTCTATAACCTTTATATTCTATTATATATATATTTCTTTATTTATATATATATATATATTTCTTTATTTATTTATTTATATATATCTTTATTTATATATCTATGTATGTATTTATTTCTATATTCCTTTATTTCTATATTTCTATATTTCTATATTCCTTTATTCCTTTATTCCTTTATTTAAAAAAAAACTCTCTATATA
>NW_001862949.1:0-804 GCF_000209125.1 Entamoeba dispar SAW760
TATAAATGATATAGATATGATATAGATATAGATATAGATATGATATATAAAAGACATAAGAAAGATAAGATATAAAATAAACAGACTAGGAATAATAATAAAAGTACATAGTCATATAATAATATAATAATATAAGAAAATATATGATAGTCATAGTCATAAGTAAGTAGGATAACGGTAGGTTCATATCAAGTAGGATACACCCGTTCCCATCCGAACACGGAAGTAAAGATGCTTAGAGCCTGATCAGTACCATTATGTTCACACAGATGGGAACGTCAGGTAATCTACCTTTTTGTTTTTATATAGAGAGTTTTTTTTTAAATAAAGGAATAAAGGAATAAAGGAATATAGAAATATAGAAATATAGAAATAAAGGAATATAGAAATAAATACATACATAGATATATAAATAAAGATATATATAAATAAATAAATAAAGAAATATATATATATATATAAATAAAGAAATATATATATAATAGAATATAAAGGTTATAGAAGTTGAAAGGGAATAAAGTAAAGTAATCTAGTCAATAAAAAGACGAGCTTGGCAGGGATCGAACCTGCAATCCCCAGATTCGTAGTCTGATGCGTTTCCATTGCGCCACAAGCCCTATAACATTCATAAAATACTGGGAAGATAAAAAAAGGGATATATAAGTTATATAAATGTTATAAGTTATATAAATGTTATAAGTTATATAAATGATATAAGTTATATAAATGATATAAGTTATATAAATGATATAGATATGATATAGATATAGATATAGATATGATATATAAAAGACATAAGAAAGA
>NW_001862948.1:0-843 GCF_000209125.1 Entamoeba dispar SAW760
ATATATATATAAATAAAGAAATATATATATAATAGAATATAAAGGTTATAGAAGTTGAAAGGGATTAAAGTAAAGTAATCTAGTCAATAAAAAGACGAGCTTGGCAGGGATCGAACCTGCAATCCCCAGATTCGTAGTCTGATGCGTTTCCATTGCGCCACAAGCCCTATAACATTCATAAAATACTGGGAAGATAAAAAAAGGGATATATAAGTTATATAAATGTTATAAGTTATATAAATGTTATAAGTTATATAAATGATATAAGTTATATAAATGATATAAGTTATATAAATGATATAGATATGATATAGATATAGATATAGATATGATATATAAAAGACATAAGAAAGATAAGATATAAAATAAACAGACTAGGAATAATAATAAAAGTACATAGTCATATAATAATATAATAATATAAGAAAATATATGATAGTCATAGTCATAAGTAAGTAGGATAACGGTAGGTTCATATCAAGTAGGATACACCCGTTCCCATCCGAACACGGAAGTAAAGATGCTTAGAGCCTGATCAGTACCATTATGTTCACACAGATGGGAACGTCAGGTAATCTACCTTTTTGTTTTTATATAGAGAGTTTTTTTTTAAATAAAGGAATAAAGGAATAAAGGAATATAGAAATATAGAAATATAGAAATAAAGGAATATAGAAATAAATACATACATAGATATATAAATAAAGATATATATAAATAAATAAATAAAGAAATATATATATATATATAAATAAAGAAATATATATATAATAGAATATAAAAGGTTATAGAAGTTGAAAGGGATTAAAGTAAAGTAATCTAGTCAATAAAAAGACGAGCTTG
>NW_001862947.1:0-880 GCF_000209125.1 Entamoeba dispar SAW760
CAAGCTCGTCTTTTTATTGACTAGATTACTTTACTTTAATCCCTTTCAACTTCTATAACCTTTATATTCTATTATATATATATTTCTTTATTTATATATATATATATATTTCTTTATTTATTTATTTATATATATCTTTATTTATATATCTATGTATGTATTTATTTCTATATTCCTTTATTTCTATATTTCTATATTTCTATATTCCTTTATTCCTTTATTCCTTTATTTAAAAAAAAACTCTCTATATAAAAACAAAAAGGTAGATTACCTGACGTTCCCATCTGTGTGAACATAATGGTACTGATCAGGCTCTAAGCATCTTTACTTCCGTGTTCGGATGGGAACGGGTGTATCCTACTTGATATGAACCTACCGTTATCCTACTTACTTATGACTATGACTATCATATATTTTCTTATATTATTATATTATTATATGACTATGTACTTTTATTATTATTCCTAGTCTGTTTATTTTATATCTTATCTTTCTTATGTCTTTTATATATCATATCTATATCTATATCTATATCATATCTATATCATTTATATAACTTATATCATTTATATAACTTATATCATTTATATAACTTATAACATTTATATAACTTATAACATTTATATAACTTATATATCCCTTTTTTTATCTTCCCAGTATTTTATGAATGTTATAGGGCTTGTGGCGCAATGGAAACGCATCAGACTACGAATCTGGGGATTGCAGGTTCGATCCCTGCCAAGCTCGTCTTTTTATTGACTAGATTACTTTACTTTAATCCCTTTCAACTTCTATAACCTTTATATTCTATTATATATATATTTCTTTATTTATATATATATAATAGAATATAAAGGTTATAGAAGTGAAAGGGATAAAG
>NW_001862946.1:0-942 GCF_000209125.1 Entamoeba dispar SAW760
CTTTATTTTTTGGAGGATCCACAGAACGATATTGGATACCTAGTACTTTATATTAAAATCATAAAAAGTGCACCTTTTTTCAATAAAATTGTTGAATTAATATCTCTGCTACAACCTCACCATTTCTGATAAAACTTTATTTTTTGGAGGATCCACAGAACGATATTGGATACCTAGTACTTTTTATTAAAATCAAAAAAGTGCACCTTTTTTCAACAAATTTGTTGAATTAATATCTCTGCTACAACCTCACCATTTCTGATAAAACTTTATTTTTTGGAGGATCCACAGAACGATATTGGATACCTAGTACTTTTTATTAAAATCAAAAAAGTGCACCTTTTTTCAATAAAATTGTTGAATTAATATCTCTGCTACAACCTCACCATTTCTGATAAAACTTTATTTTTTGGAGGATCCACAGAACGATATTGGATACCTAGTACTTTTTATTAAAATCATAAAAAGTGCACCTTTTTTCAATAAAATTGTTGAATTAATATCTCTGCTACAACCTCACCATTTCTGATAAAACTTTATTTTTTGGAGGATCCACAGAACGATATTGGATACCTAGTACTTTTTATTAAAATCAAAAAAGTGCACCTTTTTTCAATAAAATTGTTGAACTTGTATCTCATCTACAACCTCACCATTTCTGATAAAACTTTATTTTTTGGAGGTTCCATATAAAGTTACTAGATACCTAGTACTTTTTATTAAAATCAGACGCATTTAACTTCTTTCGTCTAATTTAGACAGAAACATGTCAAAAATTATCTCAGATAGAAAGCGACCAGAATTAATAATTTTTATCTTTTTGTAGAGTGCATATTAATGTGATTAATACTTAGTACTTTTTATTAAAATTGACGACATTAACTTCTTTCATTTGGTTTAGATAAAAATAGAAAAATTATATCTCAATACATGACGATCACA
>NW_001862945.1:0-845 GCF_000209125.1 Entamoeba dispar SAW760
CCTAGTCTGTTTATTTTATATCTTATCTTTCTTATGTCTTTTATATATCATATCTATATCTATATCTATATCATATCTATATCATTTATATAACTTATATCATTTATATAACTTATATCATTTATATAACTTATAACATTTATATAACTTATAACATTTATATAACTTATATATCCCTTTTTTTATCTTCCCAGTATTTTATGAATGTTATAGGGCTTGTGGCGCAATGGAAACGCATCAGACTACGAATCTGGGGATTGCAGGTTCGATCCCTGCCAAGCTCGTCTTTTTATTGACTAGATTACTTTACTTTAATCCCTTTCAACTTCTATAACCTTTATATTCTATTATATATATATTTCTTTATTTATATATATATATATATTTCTTTATTTATTTATTTATATATATCTTTATTTATATATCTATGTATGTATTTATTTCTATATTCCTTTATTTCTATATTTCTATATTTCTATATTCCTTTATTCCTTTATTCCTTTATTTAAAAAAAAACTCTCTATATAAAAACAAAAAGGTAGATTACCTGACGTTCCCATCTGTGTGAACATAATGGTACTGATCAGGCTCTAAGCATCTTTACTTCCGTGTTCGGATGGGAACGGGTGTATCCTACTTGATATGAACCTACCGTTATCCTACTTACTTATGACTATGACTATCATATATTTTCTTATATTATTATATTATTATATGACTATGTACTTTTATTAGTATTCCTAGTCTGTTTATTTTATATCTTATCTTTCTTATGTCTTTTATATATCATATCTATATCTATATCTATATCATATCTATATCATTTATATAACTTATATCATTTA
>NW_001862944.1:0-994 GCF_000209125.1 Entamoeba dispar SAW760
GAGATAATTTTGACATGTTTTGTCTAAATAGACGAAAGAAGTTAAATGCGTCTGATTTTAATAAAAAGTACTAGGTATCTAGTAACTTTATATGGAACCTCCAAAAAATAAAGTTTATCAGAAATGGTGAGGTTGTAGATGAGATACAAGTTCAACAATTTTATTGAAAAAAGGTGCACTTTTTTGATTTTAATAAAAAGTACTAGGTATCCAATATCGTTCTGTGGATCCTCCAAAAAATAAAGTTTTATCAGAAATGGTGAGGTTGTAGCAGAGATATTAATTCAACAATTTTATTGAAAAAAGGTGCACTTTTTATGATTTTAATATAAAGTACTAGGTATCCAATATCGTTCTGTGGATCCTCCAAAAAATAAAGTTTTATCAGAAATGGTGAGGTTGTAGCAGAGATATTAATTCAACAATTTTATTGAAAAAAGGTGCACTTTTTTGATTTTAATAAAAAGTACTAGGTATCCAATATCGTTCTGTGGATCCTCCAAAAAATAAAGTTTTATCAGAAATGGTGAGGTTGTAGCAGAGATATTAATTCAACAAATTTGTTGAAAAAAGGTGCACTTTTTTGATTTTAATAAAAAGTACTAGGTATCCAATATCGTTCTGTGGATCCTCCAAAAAATAAAGTTTTATCAGAAATGGTGAGGTTGTAGCAGAGATATTAATTCAACAAATTTGTTGAAAAAAGGTGCACTTTTTATGATTTTAATATAAAGTACTATATATCAATTATCTTCAAAAGCACTCTGCAAAAAGATAAAAATTATTAATTGTGATCGTCATGTATTTGAGATATTAATTTATTCTATTTTTATCTAAACCAAATGAAAGAAGTTAAATGTCGTCAATTTTAATAAAAAGTACTAAGTATTAATCACATTAATATGCACTCTACAAAAAGATAAAAATTATTAATTCTGGTCGCTTTCTATCTGAGATAATTTTTGACATGTTTCTGTCTAAATAGACGAAAGAA
>NW_001862943.1:0-913 GCF_000209125.1 Entamoeba dispar SAW760
ATATCTTATCTTTCTTATGTCTTTTATATATCATATCTATATCTATATCTATATCATATCTATATCATTTATATAACTTATATCATTTATATAACTTATATCATTTATATAACTTATAACATTTATATAACTTATAACATTTATATAACTTATATATCCCTTTTTTTATCTTCCCAGTATTTTATGAATGTTATAGGGCTTGTGGCGCAATGGAAACGCATCAGACTACGAATCTGGGGATTGCAGGTTCGATCCCTGCCAAGCTCGTCTTTTTATTGACTAGATTACTTTACTTTAATCCCTTTCAACTTCTATAACCTTTATATTCTATTATATATATATTTCTTTATTTATATATATATATATATTTCTTTATTTATTTATTTATATATATCTTTATTTATATATCTATGTATGTATTTATTTCTATATTCCTTTATTTCTATATTTCTATATTTCTATATTCCTTTATTCCTTTATTCCTTTATTTAAAAAAAAACTCTCTATATAAAAACAAAAAGGTAGATTACCTGACGTTCCCATCTGTGTGAACATAATGGTACTGATCAGGCTCTAAGCATCTTTACTTCCGTGTTCGGATGGGAACGGGTGTATCCTACTTGATATGAACCTACCGTTATCCTACTTACTTATGACTATGACTATCATATATTTTCTTATATTATTATATTATTATATGACTATGTACTTTTATTATTATTCCTAGTCTGGTTATTTTATATCTTATCTTTCTTATGTCTTTTATATATCATATCTATATCTATATCTATATCATATCTATATCATTTATATAACTTATATCATTTATATAACTTATATCATTTATATAACTTATAACATTTATATAACTTATAACATTTATATAACTTATATATCCCTTTTTTTATCTTCC
>NW_001862942.1:0-1014 GCF_000209125.1 Entamoeba dispar SAW760
AGATTCGTAGTCTGATGCGTTTCCATTGCGCCACAAGCCCTATAACATTCATAAAATACTGGGAAGATAAAAAAAGGGATATATAAGTTATATAAATGTTATAAGTTATATAAATGTTATAAGTTATATAAATGATATAAGTTATATAAATGATATAAGTTATATAAATGATATAGATATGATATAGATATAGATATAGATATGATATATAAAAGACATAAGAAAGATAAGATATAAAATAAACAGACTAGGAATAATAATAAAAGTACATAGTCATATAATAATATAATAATATAAGAAAATATATGATAGTCATAGTCATAAGTAAGTAGGATAACGGTAGGTTCATATCAAGTAGGATACACCCGTTCCCATCCGAACACGGAAGTAAAGATGCTTAGAGCCTGATCAGTACCATTATGTTCACACAGATGGGAACGTCAGGTAATCTACCTTTTTGTTTTTATATAGAGAGTTTTTTTTTAAATAAAGGAATAAAGGAATAAAGGAATATAGAAATATAGAAATATAGAAATAAAGGAATATAGAAATAAATACATACATAGATATATAAATAAAGATATATATAAATAAATAAATAAAGAAATATATATATATATATAAATAAAGAAATATATATATAATAGAATATAAAGGTTATAGAAGTTGAAAGGGATTAAAGTAAAGTAATCTAGTCAATAAAAAGACGAGCTTGGCAGGGATCGAACCTGCAATCCCCAGATTCGTAGTCTGATGCGTTTCCATTGCGCCACAAGCCCTATAACATTCATAAAATACTGGGAAGATAAAAAAAGGGATATATAAGTTATATAAATGTTATAAGTTATATAAATGTTATAAGTTATATAAATGATATAAGTTATATAAATGATATAAGTTATATAAATGATATAGATATGATATAGATATAGATATAGATATGATATATAAAAGACATAAGAAAGATAGATATAAAATAAACAGACTAGGAATAATAATAAAGTACATAGTCAT
>NW_001862941.1:0-861 GCF_000209125.1 Entamoeba dispar SAW760
TGTAAGATAGAAGTAAAGAAATAGAAGTAATGGTAGAGAAGAATAATATAAGTGAAGGAGGTATGGAGTGTATCTAGTATAGACAATAAAGACAATAAAGACAATAAAGACAATAAAGACAATAAAGACAATAAAGACAATAAAGACAATAAAGATAATAAATATAATAAAGACAATATAAATAATATAAATAATATAAATAATATAGATAATATAGATATAATAAATGATAAGAATATAATATATAATAATATATAAACATATATAGATAGAGAATATAAAATAAAAAAACTAAAAGAAATAGAATATAATATAATAATAAAAGAAATAGTTCCAATACTATCAATCATATCAACTTGACATCCTTTTCAACCCAGGTCTATCATTCGTAGACAGGTTTTCGTTGCTCCGTTAACCGGCCTCACGCTGTACCCTGTTCGTTACCTTCCGCACTAAATCTACCTACGTAAATTAAGTAATGAAGTACGAAGATATGGGATGGGGTAGTCTCAAATGTTCATAATTATGATAGGATCAATTCTATTTTTTTATAATGATTCCAAACAATTTGGTTACAGATGGGCGTTACTCATCCAATCACTAAGTTTTTAATAAGATTAATGATATAAAATATAAATAAGTAAGTAAAGAAAAATTATGGGAGATTATAAACAAGAAAAGATATAAATAGGTAGAGGGTAACTGGTCAAAGAAGTTAACTAAGTATCTAAGTATATATGGAATAGATAAGTTAAAAGGATAGTCACAGTATAGATAGTATAAGTAGTATAGATAAGAACAGAAGTAAGATATAAAATATAAGATATAAGATATAAGATATAAAATATAAAAAGAGAAGTG
>NW_001862940.1:0-600 GCF_000209125.1 Entamoeba dispar SAW760
ATATAGATATGATATAGATATAGATATAGATATGATATATAAAAGACATAAGAAAGATAAGATATAAAATAAACAGACTAGGAATAATAATAAAAGTACATAGTCATATAATAATATAATAATATAAGAAAATATATGATAGTCATAGTCATAAGTAAGTAGGATAACGGTAGGTTCATATCTAGTAGGATACACCCGTTCCCATCCGAACACGGAAGTAAAGATGCTTAGAGCCTGATCAGTACCATTATGTTCACACAGATGGGAACGTCAGGTAATCTACCTTTTTGTTTTTATATAGAGAGTTTTTTTTTAAATAAAGGAATAAAGGAATAAAGGAATATAGAAATATAGAAATATAGAAATAAAGGAATATAGAAATAAATACATACATAGATATATAAATAAAGATATATATAAATAAATAAATAAAGAAATATATATATATATATAAATAAAGAAATATATATATAATAGAATATAAAGGTTATAGAAGTTGAAAGGGATTAAAGTAAAGTAATCTAGTCAATAAAAAGACGAGCTTGGCAGGGATCGAACCTGCAATCCCCAGATTCGTAGTCTGATGCGTTTCCATTGCGC
>NW_001862939.1:0-767 GCF_000209125.1 Entamoeba dispar SAW760
CTAGGAATAATAATAAAAGTACATAGTCATATAATAATATAATAATATAAGAAAATATATGATAGTCATAGTCATAAGTAAGTAGGATAACGGTAGGTTCATATCAAGTAGGATACACCCGTTCCCATCCGAACACGGAAGTAAAGATGCTTAGAGCCTGATCAGTACCATTATGTTCACACAGATGGGAACGTCAGGTAATCTACCTTTTTGTTTTTATATAGAGAGTTTTTTTTTAAATAAAGGAATAAAGGAATAAAGGAATATAGAAATATAGAAATATAGAAATAAAGGAATATAGAAATAAATACATACATAGATATATAAATAAAGATATATATAAATAAATAAATAAAGAAATATATATATATATATAAATAAAGAAATATATATATAATAGAATATAAAGGTTATAGAAGTTGAAAGGGATTAAAGTAAACTAATCTAGTCAATAAAAAGACGAGCTTGGCAGGGATCGAACCTGCAATCCCCAGATTCGTAGTCTGATGCGTTTCCATTGCGCCACAAGCCCTATAACATTCATAAAATACTGGGAAGATAAAAAAAGGGATATATAAGTTATATAAATGTTATAAGTTATATAAATGTTATAAGTTATATAAATGATATAAGTTATATAAATGATATAAGTTATATAAATGATATAGATATGATATAGATATAGATATAGATATGATATATAAAAGACATAAGAAAGATAAGATATAAAATAAACAGACTAGGAATAATAATAAAAGTACATAGTC
>NW_001862938.1:0-974 GCF_000209125.1 Entamoeba dispar SAW760
ATAATAACTATAACAATTACTAGTACACTAAAAGTTATTTGATATTTATTACTTTTTATAGAAAATGATTTAATTATCCATTTATTCATTAATCATTAAAATGAATTGTTAAAAATTATTTTATCTATACTGCGTCAAGAATTAATAATAACTATAACAATTACTAGTACACTAAAAGTTATTTGATATTTATTACTTTTTATAGAAAATGATTTAATTATCCATTTATTCATTAATCATTAAAATGAATTGTTAAAAATTATTTTATCTATACTGCGTCAAGAATTAATAATAACTATAACAATTACTAGTACACTAAAAGTTATTTGATATTTATTACTTTTTATAGAAAATGATTTAATTATCAATAATTAATAAATTATGTTAGAATGAATTGTTAAAAATTATTTTATCTATACTGCGTCAAGAATTAATAATAACTATAACAATTACTAGTACACTAAAAGTTATTTGATATTTATTACTTTTTATAGAAAATGATTTAATTATCAATAATTAATAAATTATGTTAGAATGAATTGTTAAAAATTATTTTATCTATACTGCGTCAAGAATTAATAATAACTATAACAATTACTAGTACACTAAAAGTTATTTGATATTTATTACTTTTTATAGAAAATGATTTAATTATCCATTTATTCATTAATCATTAAAATGAATTGTTAAAAATTATTTTATCTATACTGCGTCAAGAATTAATAATAACTATAACAATTACTAGTACACTAAAAGTTATTTGATATTTATTACTTTTTATAGAAAATGATTTAATTATCCATTTATTCATTAATCATTAAAATGAATTGTTAAAAATTATTTTATCTATACTGCGTCAAGAATTAATAATAACTATAACAATTACTAGTACACTAAAAGTTATTTGATATTTATTACTTTTTATAGAAAATGATTTAATTATCCATAATTAATAATTATGTTAGAATGAATTG
>NW_001862937.1:0-906 GCF_000209125.1 Entamoeba dispar SAW760
GTCACTTATCACTTATAAACTTATGTAATATATAAACTTTATCATTTCTACTTTTCTACTTTTCTACTTTATTCCTTTATATCTATATCTATATATATATTTATATATCTATATAACTTTATACCTTTATTATTTTATTATACCTTATCTTTTATTTATATTTATTCTTCCTTATATATATATATATTCCTTCTTTTATATATATTACACCTTTTATATATATTACACCTTTTATATATATATATTCCAACTTTTTATATTTATTTATTTCAACTTTTTATATATATATTACACCTTTTTTTTATATTATATATACCTCCATCCTTGGAAGGCCTCTTAGCATAGATGGCAGTGCGTTCCCCTAGTAAGGGAAAGGTCGTGGGTTCGATTCCCGCAGAGGCCTTACACTTTTTATGCCTCCTATAATCTATATGTTTACTTATATCTTATATCTTATATCTTATATCTTACATCTTACATCTTACATCTTAGTTCTTATCTTTATATCTATATATACATCTAGATACTTTTCTATTCTTATTTCTAGATCCTTTTCTATCTATATATTCATATATGTGTAAATGTTTAGATATCTATAACCTTTTATGTTCTATTATTCTTACTCTATCTTTATCCTATATAGACTTTCTATTTTATCTTTATATTATTCCTATAGTGTTACCCTATTCTATTCTTATATTCTTATAGAGTTATACCTTTATATGACTATATGACTATAGTGTTATAGTGTTATACCTTTATACCTTTATACTATTCTATTCCTCTTATACCTTTATACCTATATAGAGTTATACCTTTATACCTTTATACCTTTATACCTGTATAGTGTTTTTATTCTTTGATTTTATTATATGACAACCAGCAAGAGTGGCCGAGTGGTCGGAG
>NW_001862936.1:0-977 GCF_000209125.1 Entamoeba dispar SAW760
TTTACTATCATTTTTGCTACGCTTGAAATCTTTGCATTATAATCGGTCCAGAAACACAATATTTTGAAATCGTGTAAAATGCTCTTACTTTTTATCAATTCACTTCTTTATTATTAACATCATTTGTTTATTTCTTAATTTCATTTTGTTTCATTTTTATTTCCATTTTCATCTACTTTAATCTCTAAATTTATTTTTATCTCACTTGCATTTCCTCATTCTCAATTTCCTCATTCTTAGATTCCTCATTCTCAAGTTCTTCTTTCTTTAAATCCTTCATTTTTCTTTTAACTCCCATCTTTCGTTTTTGTTTTCGTTTTTCTTTTCCCTGTTCTTTTTCCTTCCATCTTTCGTTGTCCTTATGTTAATCAATACAATTCAACATGTTTCTTTTATTTTCTTTAAAAACTGTTCAACTGTACTGACAGGCTTACTGCCATCATTCAATGTATTTTGAATGATACGTATTTTATCAGGTTTCATTTAACTATCAATATTTTTCTTTCATTTATACAACTTTTGTTAGTTATTTATTAGAAAAAACTATTGTTTTACTTCATAAATTTATTAATAACTTCAAAGTTTTTCTAAAATTAGATAACGACTCAGATTATCCATACAAACAATATAGAATTATTCTAAAAATAGAAAACGATTCAGATTATCCATACAAATAATTTATAAAATTTCTAAAAATAGAAAACGATTCAGATTATCCATACAAACATGTCGCCGAAAATGCCGAATATTTGTTGGTAACCACGTCATCCTTTTCGGCAAATCGAGCTTTTACCATCTTAAAATTTTGGTCTAGTGTTAATCCGATGGTTTTTCCTAGCTTTTGTGTAATAAAGGTTCACTTTTCGACGGAATATCAATTTTTTTCGTTCTATTCCTTCTAATTTCAACAAAAAAAACGGTAGTTTTTTCAAAAAGGGCATTTTCAAAATCGTATTTCGAGTAGGGGGGGTCTTTTT